>NC_068359.1:30346289-30646289 GCF_020536995.1 Dreissena polymorpha
GCCTAGTTGACTCTCCCATCCTTCTAAATTGAATCAATTTATTTCCAAAATTAGGAATGTCTAGTATATTGATTTCTATATTTATAATATTTCTTAAAGAAATTCCTTTAAGCAAACAGCGGAGACCTTGATGAGACGCTGCATCATGCGGCGTCTCATCTGGGTGTACGCTGTGGGCCAAGGCCTTTTTTCTAGACGCTAGGCTTACATGTGTTTAACTTGTGCTTTAGCAGATGTCTTACTGCGCATTAATTTGTGTAATCAAATGCAAAAAAATATTAAAACAAAATATTTTGTATGTATATTTATCAAAGAAAGCTCAAATATGCGCACACAAACATAGTGTTCGCTTATATCTATTCGCTCATGCAACATTGTCAAGTATATTATGATCACATATTTAAATATATGATAATTCAGCAACGACATTCAATTATGCTAAGGAGAGCTATCCGTTAAAAACGTCTAACTTGCGAAACACATATCTTCAATAATACGGATATATCAACTGATTTCCTCGTCATTCAAGACATGCATTGTCGTTATAACCTCGCTGTACATGCGGACTGCACAGGCTAATCTGGGACGAACCTTTACGCATATGTATTATACCCAGTGTTCTCATAATACGACTCATATTGTTTGCGAAGTCTTCGTATTTGATGTTCGATTCTTTTTGTGCAGTTTAGGGGCTTCATTATAGTTTATTTCTTGATTTATACCCTTATTTTATATCAATTTCATACATGCTCTAACATTGCGTGTGTTTTCAGTTTATTGTATGTTATTTGATCAATACAGAAGCATGTGCGGTGTGTAACACTAGAACTCGTATTGAAACAAAATGGCTGTGTGAATAAGGTTTTTTGATTGTTGTATGACAATTTACTCGTCCCTTTGAATCTTCCCCAAAACATAAATGATTTATGTCGTTATGTAATGTTACGAGCACGTATCAAATCAACGAGCAAATTAATACCGTTTTAACTGTACGTATTTAAGGCTTAACTCAGGAACATACAGTATTTAGTAAAAAATGATCCGCTAGATCTTTTCAACTGTTTATTCGTCGCATATGTATACATTAACTCTTCTTCGCATATGAGTCGCGTTCTGAGGAAACTGGGCATAATTCATGTGCGTAAAGTGTCGACCCAGATTAGCCTGTGCAGTCCGCACAGGCTAATCAGGGACGATACTTTCCGCCTTAATTAAAATTTTGCTAAGGAGAGACTTCATTTTAACGAAAAATGTCCTAAAAGCGGAAAGTGTCGCCCCTGATAAGCCTGTGCGGACTTATATGGGCTAATATTGGACGAAACTTTACGCACATGCATTATGCCCAGTTTTATCAAAACACGACTCAATTTTAGCATTAAATTTATGAAAGTGAATATGCCATGGATGATATATGTTGATTTAAATTAAAGATCGTATACTCATTTCATTAGTTTTTATATTAAACATTATTTGTTTGCACTAAGTAAAGACTTTGCAGACACCTTAGTACACATAAGATATTTTTACAATCTGCATGAGAAGGGGACATTTAAACGATTTATTTTAACTTTTTTTTTAAAAGATCGTATACATTTTAAATACGTTTTCTTTATAATAGTCTTATGTGTGAGAATTTCTTCGATGAGTATGAAACTATGGGACTGTTATTGTGTCAGCACCAACTGACATGTCCACATTTGTTGATAATTCATTTTATTATGTTGCAGTTTTCATAGTAGTGGTAATCGTCGGAAACCCACGACTAATTCATTCCGTTACTCTCCAGATTCCGTAACTCTCCAGATCGAACGTGAGTATCCGACGATGAGTAGTGGTCAAATAACGCGGAAAAAAAACAAGCAGAGTAACAATGTTGGTAAATTTCAATCTAAACGTTTTTATCATAATCCCAAGTAATCCATCAATATTCAAATCAAATATAGTAACGTTGACTTCCTCGTTAGCAATTGCCTTTTCATTTTCGGCGAAACGTTTTTTACTCATTACCACACTTAAGACGAGCGAAGTTGAACAAACATTAATTTCTTCAAATCGTTCAAAATGTGCACAATTAAGTGTTATCTTCCTGACAAATTGACTGTTCTGTAATTCCATGCAATATGCACCACATGGGTTGCAAGCAACGTTTATTTTTGTTATCTTAATTGCTTTTTGTTACTTCAAACGAGCGGGAATACAAAAAAGCAAGGGCTCCATCAGCCATAATACGAGTGCATGCAGCCAGATGCTGATTGGTTGCCGTCTTGGCTAATGAAATTTTGTTCTTCCTGTACAGAGTTGAATGCCAACACAGCGGTGAGAAACGCGCAGACATGCTGATGCAAGCTGTGCTCTTATCGTTCGGATATAAACAGCAGCATCATAAAATATGATACATAATTCGCTCATGTAATGTGATTCTTATCTATTGTTTGATATGGAAGCATACACACGCGTTTCATTTAATATACAACTTTCTTTGCTTATCATCAACCCTACAATACACATGATTAAACAACGGTTATAATATGTAGATGTAAAGGTTAATATGAGATCGAAATTACTTTCATTTAGAATGCAAACGTAAAACAGCTTTAATATGTTATCGTGCATTCTTATATATTTACGGAAATAACATATTTAACCCATTTATGACTAGCGTCTAGAAAAAAAGGCATTGACAAACAGCGTAGACCCAGATGAGGCGTCTCATCAGGGTCTGTGCTGTTTGCTTAAAGGAATTTCTGTAAGAAATATTCTAAATATAGACATAAATATACTAGACACCGCTTTGTCGTAAGCAAACTCAAATTTTTCTCCTTTTAACAAAACCCTTAACGCAGTCACTTACGACATATGTCCGATGACGTCAGGCACAAATGGTATCGGTTCAGCTATTTGTATAAGAATTAACTCTAAACCAATGACGAAAGAACGTATTGTCGTAAACGCCACCGAGGGATCACCGTCTGGTCCTCGATGTTCAGATGTGTAACAATCGTCACTTAGAAAGAAACAAAAACAAGAGCTGAAGACGCTCTCGAGCCGTGGTTGGCAAGTTTTCTACAAAAAGAAAGGAGGAAAAACACTGCTGAAGACATTTGATGGTTGGATCGAATTGAGTTTAACGACGATGCAACACCTTTCAATCTAATGATTGACAACAGCCGATCTTCGCGTGATGGAGATCTGACCCTGGAGCCTTCGGTGCTTGTAAAGTGCGGGACCCAATGCCTCGACGGGGGCCAACTCAAGGTACCGAAGGTTACTCCGTACCACTGCGAGGAGCCAGGCTGCGGAGGCGACGACTGTCTCAGGCGCCAGATCATTTCAGAGCGGACCATGATGCTCTACGACAGCCTGCGAGACTTGCAACGCACGGCTATCTTTGCGATGAGAGCCGGTGCGTCAATCTGCATGATCGACTAGAAAAAGGAGAAGAAGAAAAAGAATACTGTTGGGTCTCTTTGATGTTTCATGATGCAAAAAAAAACAAAAAAACTTGAAACTATGTGACCAATAGTATATTTATGTAACGTTAACATTATCAACTGCTTATTCGTCACTACTTGATCGCCATTGAAAACACACATTTTGCAAATACCTCATTTAATATACCATTTAGGTAAATCAGTTTTGCTTATGCAGTGATTGGTTCTAGACATGGACGCGACAGTGCGAATCTATCGAATACAGATTGGTTGATATTGTGATAAGACATGTAAACCCGGATGAGGATGTATCATTGCTCAGGTTCAATCAGTTCTTGAAAGACAGGGCACATTAAACGTGTCCGTGCGTATAATATAAATGTATTAGTAGGATCTTCCCAAACGCTACCATATCTGCTAATGACGCCATGAAGCCTTTCGCGACATAGTGTAAAATGATCAAACGTTTTCAACGTTTACATTATTGCATCAATTTTAAAATCGTTTTATGATATATCCTGAATGAATTACAACTACCTGTTTATTGAATGAACAGTTTTTATCGTTTCTATTTTTTATTTATTAAGTGTTTTTAATTGCGTGTGAAGCTATTCATTTATTTGTAATATTGATAAAAATTTGCCGGCGAAAAATTAAACGTTGATATTAAGTTCAAAAACACAAAATATATATAATGGAAAAAAACACATCATGACCGGTTATAAATTACTGAATAAATTTTTCTTATCATTTGACACAGACGCTTCAGCAAAAAAGTGTTTTGCAATACTTTTTAAACTTTCGTCTCAATGTATTGCCTTTTTGCAGGTACATTCCAATGATACTGACCACATCGGGTGGAACAATATTTAGGGAAATGTTGTCACAATTTTAATTATACAGTCAGAATTAACAATAAAAAAAACTGTAATCTGGTGCATTTTGTTGATCAATACTGACACATATGTGTCGATTTAACACCAAATGTATCTCTGATCAATTTAAGTGCATTTCAACTTCTTCATACATAACTACTAGGACCGAACATTTCAACACTTGTGTATAATGCGCCAAATGTTTATATAGTTTTAAATTGTTAATACAGTTGGACATATATTCCTTATATATATCAATCAAATAAATGTCTTAATGTCGTAAGTTAAAGAGTTGCTAATGCATTGACGCTTAATCATGTAGAATGGATACAATGAACAAAACTCATCACAGTAATATGTTTCCATCTTATCTTCATATCCGAATTAATGAAATATCTCTCTATCAGATTAACGTAATGGTAGCCCGATTGTTGAAACAGTAAACACTTAAGTGAAGCCATTTGTTTTGTATTTATGACGTCATTCGAAGTGCGGTGTTCAGCCATTTTGGATAGTCTGTTTGTCTAACTTAATACTGAAAATTGTTAGTAGAAAAGGATACTCAGGATACAGTTAGTGTCTTTTCTTAAGACCTGATGCACACGCAATTGTTCTTGGTTTAGGCTTTCTGAATAATCTGCCTGTTCTACAATTATCACCTCCGTAAAGTTACTATAAAATTGCGGTGCTTACGATCAACGGCAGAGGGGGTAATCACGTGATAGTCAAGATGGCGACGTTCATGCCGAGGCAGGTATTTTTTCGCCGTTGTATATCCTTTATTACTTGTATTTATTGTTTAAATGTCACTCACTTTCCAGCCATTTCAGCAAGAACGTCACTAGCGTTTATTTCGTGTTGAAATTCGATCTGTATCTCGATTTTACTCGATGAGAAATTTCTTAGTATGATGACCTAATTAAAGCTCCACTAAGAAAATGTGCGGGGAGTAAAGTCGAGATATAAAGCGAATTTCAATACGAAATAAACGCTAATCACATGTTAACTGATATGGCTGTAAAGTGAGCGCCATATAAAATTAAAAAAAAGAAATAAAGAGTATAAAACGGCCAAAAATAACTGTTTCGGCATGGACGTCGCCATCTTGACTATCACGTGATTACCCCCTCTGAACGCCATGCAGTGTTGCAAATAATTGACACGGTATTAAATGTGTCGATTTATACATCGAATTTATGATCATTCCTTAAATTTAATATTGCTCGTCATAAGAAGAAGTTGGAACCCAGATGTAACAAAACGGTTCTTGATTATCCCCCGGAAACCCGATATGATGTGAGAAGTTGGATGTGCAAGGAGAAGTTGCCGATAGATTTCGATGAATTTCGGTAGGGTAAGTAAATCCAATTCTATAATTGTTTAAAGGCATTATTGAATTAAAATACATTTTGGTGTATGCAAAGGAGGTATTACAATGTATTTTAGAAAAATCCTGGTTATTAATATTCAGGATTTATTGAAATATGGCTATTTAAAGTCGACGATGCAGGGTTTTGTCCCATATTTAGCATTTTATTTACAATTTTTTTTAAAGGTATGCCAGTGAAAAGTGTTTGCACCGACAATTATATTAACCAATGTCCCCGAGTAACATATCCGCCAGTGTTTAAAAAAAAAATCGTATTGGTGGACAAATTCGACTTTACATTCAACATGTTGATGAAAAAAAATGATATGACATAGTGCTGTACAAAGATGTCGAGATATGACATGAGTGCAGTTCATTTATAAAAGCTCACTATTACAGCTGATTTATGCCCACTCTGATGCATTGTAGATCATTATCATTGAACTTTGAGGTTTTATAATTATATCCGTTCTGAAGCTAAGTTAATTTCTAGCTTATTTGTATCTTTTTTATTGTTTAAAAATCATTGTAAATGTAAAGTAATTGATTCATACAGGTAAAAATAAACGTCCGGTAGGCAATCTTAACATTTATTATATATATATCTTTCGCCGTTTTATACCCTCTATAACTTCTGATTATTTTTTAAATGATGCTCACTTTCCAGCCATATCAGTAAAAAGGTGATTAGCGTTTGTTTCGTATTTAAATTCGCTTTATATCTCGACTTTACTCCCCGCAAATTTTCATATTGGAGCCCCAATCTCCACGCAGAGTTGTCGTTCCTTGCTCTCACATACACCTCTGCAAAAGGCTCAGCATTGCCCAGAAACTGGGTAAAACCGAACAAACGCATTCAAAGTATCTTTGATTTGGATTTTTTAGGATCAGAGGCGTAAAATAATGAAATAGAAATTTTAAATTTACGATACATCGTGCAAAAAAGTTTAAATGCAACTCTTTGGAACTATTTTATTGCCCATTTACGCAGATGGAATCATTCCACGCACATTACAAATATAAACAATTGAACATACTTTTTATTGAGTGACGTTAGGCATTGCTTCGACGTATGTGTGTATGTAGGTTTGTTTACATCAAGAAAACCGTATCAATTTTGTAATAATGAATTAAGACTGATATAAGATATGGTATGAGATGGTTTTCTTTAATGCAGTGAATGTAATGTAACCGTCATGCAAGAGATTGTTTAGTAAACTGTTACCTCAACGATGAACGCTTGGAATGATGATAACATGAATGAGACGCTTTCATAAAAATAGTCCGTTTTGAGCCCATCACAGAGGTGAATGTAATGTAACCGTCGTGCAAGAGATTGAGTGGAGCCCTAATTAGGTCATCCAGCTAAGAAATTTTGCACCGGGTAAATACGAGATATAGAGCGAATATTACTATGAAATTATAGCCAGTAAATTTCTTCCTAATATTGCTGGAAATTGAGCGGAATAAAAAAAAATAATACAAGTAATACAGGGTACAAAACGACGAAAAATACCTGCCTCGAAATGGACGTCGCCATCTTGTTTGTCACGTGATTACCCCCTCTGCTAAGGTTACAATATACTAAATACTCGTTTCATGTAGGGCTGTACTCTCTAAAAAAATATCATAGTTGACTCGATGGCTTTTTTTTATCTTAAACTATTGTTCGGGTTTTATCTTTCGGAGATTAAAGTAGGGCATAAATAGGTGTTCACGACCGAATCCCTGAAATATGATAAACTTGGAGACTTTTGTAAAGCCTTGCACTGAAAAAGGTTACATTTCACTAAGAAACGGCCGAAAAAAAGTTGCAAAAACAGTCGATTTTGATTAGCGTCAAGTTCTTTTTTGGTTTGAACATGACATATCTTTTTTATTGCATAAATCGATTCCGCTTAGAATGACCTTTAAGAAAAGGTATGGTTATGTGGGTCTCTATGTGCAAAATTTTGAATTTATTTTCGCTCAAAGTTGTCGCTTTTACATTGAATTATATAGGGAAACTATTTAGTATATTGTGACCTAACACGCACAAATTGATTTAACACCGGTCGCATAAAAGTTACAATATACTAAATCATTTTGGTGTTCAATGCTATACCCTCTAAAGAATGGGACGTCATTTATTTGAAGACACAATTCTCTGTATGGGCACTTTCCATGACTTTATTTTTGAATATTTCTGTGTGCATGTGGTAGGGAAAACATTGTTGTATACTACAAATTCAGTGTTTTGCTTATAGGTTGGAGACTACATGAGATTTTGACAGATGGCGGGAAACCCTCATCAACTGGAGATCAGCCGGTAAAAAGGTGGCCTTAAAACAGTGACCGTTGATTCGCGTCGAGTTCTTTCTTACATACTGCATGACCTATCTTTTTTACTGTTTAAATCCATTCGGCTTGGCATGCTCTTTAAGAAAAGGTATGGGTATGGGAGTGTCTACGCGCAAAAGTTTGACTTTATTTTTCGTTGAAGTTGTCGGTTTTACATTGAACTTGTTGAGGAAATCTTTTGGTATATTGTGACCTAAACTGTTAATCGATTAGGACCGCTTGATTAAAGGCACGCAATAATTGATTTAACACATGTTTGCTAACATGTCATCGACTCAATCGTTAACTGATTTGAGTAAAAGATGACATTTTGTATAAGAGCTGGCGTTCTTGTAGATGCTTTATCATAATGGCTGCAACGGCTAAATCGCTATAAAGGTTCGTTTCTCGACGACAGCTACGGAACGCAACACAGACGGACATAATGTCATCTTCAAAAAATATAAATAAATAATGGAGTGTAGTGCTTACTGGTATGTAAATAATGTGTATATAGTGCTGATGCATGTTTAGTTCTTTAGTGCTTTGTGTTACCTTAAAATGTGCTATGCTTAAACGTGCAGACATTTACTACATGCTATTTGTTAATTGTATTTGTATCTGTTTTAAAATATTCCTAAAGTAATAAGTATATATTTGTTTCTTTTTAATTTATGAATTCAAAAGCAGTAAGTAGTGCGAAGTAGTACGGAGTTTAAGCTATATGTGTACTCTTCAACTGGAGTTGAAAATGTACTGCAGACTTGTTCGTAAACACAAGTTTATAAGAAATCGGATGGCTCGAATTCCGGATGGCTCGAACTATTGTTGCCGGTACCGACGAGTTCGAGCCATCGGGTTTCGACTGTAATATTTTCTGTCTAGAGTTCCAATTATGGGTAGACTTTCATAAATGTGAACTAAATTTAAATCTATTATACATGACTTCAAGTTGACAGCTTTGCAAACATCTCCGACAATGCACGCGTGTAAAGGTTTGTTTCTTTTCGTTCTTTTTGGTAATGATATATGCAAAATGTAAACATTTATTTTCAAAACCCAATCCGCGCCTCCTCTAGATGTGTATTTGCATAGATAACACGCATTTTTCATATTGCGGACTGCACAGGCTCATCTGGGACGACACTTTACGCACATGCATTATGCCCAGTTGTCTCAAAACAAGGATCATATGCATGTCCTGATTGGTGTGCGGGTATTTTGTGCGTATATAACGTATACTTACTACGAGCTACTTTTTATATATGTTCACGATACGCTGTTGTTCAGTTACCGCTGAGTCTACGTGCAAACCTATATGCATATTGGTAGATATTTTTTACTTTTGCCTATACATTCATGGGAATGTCAATTCGTTAAAATATAGCTTGTATTTGTTCTATCTGTGTTTGATCTTGCTACCAACAAATGCACTAACATGATGTGTTCTTTAAAGTGTACTTTTTTTTAAATAATGGTTTGGCTCGTACAATCGTTTTCATATTTCCTACGGAATTAAGGTGAAATTGACCAACCAGTTAATGGAAGAATACCTCCAAACGTATTTTCTTTCCATTTTCGAAATTCAATTAAGTAAAATAGCAGTAATGTTATAAATCAGTAAACATTTAAATGTATTCGTTGATTATTTCAAACATAAGATTGTTTGTGGCAAGATGGACAATGATAACCCTTTCAATTTGAGTCGTGTTCTGAGAAAACTGGGCATAATTCATGTGCGTAAAGTGTCGTCCCAGATTAGCCTGTGCAGTCCGCACAAACGAACTTGTCAGGGACGACACTTTCCGCCTAAACTTGATTTTCGGCAAGGAGGTACTTCCTTGAAACTAAAACTACCATAAAAGCGGAAAGTGTCGTCCCTGATTAGCCTGTGCGGACTGCACAGACTAATCTTGGACGACACTTTACGCACATGCATTAGGCCCAGTTTTCTCAGAACACAACTCATTTTATGATATTGTGTACGTTTTAGTTCAATTTATTAAATAGAAAACGATAATTATTAAAAACAGGAATAACATTCATACAAAGAACCAACATGGTAAATTTAATTTTTTGCTACAAACTGCAAAATGCTTCTTCAAAAAAGTGAAAACAGTTTGTTATCTGTATTTTTTGGTTTTGTGGAGTTCTCCAAACGGTTATTATTGGCGTCGCCCTGGAGGGCGGCAACTAGTATGTAATGCATTTTTTTCGCTTATGGGAGGAGAAGTTATTTTACGGATCAATGTATATATTTTTGTTTTAAGAACATCTTGCAAAGTGGTGATTTTTTGTGTAAATTAGTGTAAATAAGTACTGCATTTGTGCCTATTACATTTATTACAACATTTATTGCCAATAATGCAAAGCTAATTGTTTTAATAAATAACTGATCTACAACTGATCACAGGGGAAAGATCACAGGGACTGGGCAAATACGCTAAACTTTCTGGTTTTGTATAAAAACAAATGATGTTTTGTATAAAAACAAAACATAATCAAAATATATTTATTTTGTGGTTTTTCTAATTTGCTTATTTAGTGGAGAATCAATGTAGTACGATATTTGACGACCTATCGCGCAAGTAAGTTTATTGGAAGGCGTAGTGGTACGAAAACGTACAATGTATTAGTTTATTAATTGACCTATTAAAACGATCGCTATACACAACTACACCAAATAGCAGTACATACGTGAATGTCAGCCGGAATAGCTCAGTTGGGAGAGCGTTGGACTGAAGTTGTTTACGCAACAGTCATCTAAAGGCCCCCGGTTTAATCCTGGGTTCCGGCACAAACGGAACAGTTCGGCGGCTGACAATTTTTTCAGTCAGGTTAATAAATATAATAAAGCTTTATTTTATGTAGACATTTTAAAATCCATTTTACTTCAATTGGACATTTTTATTAAAATTAATGGATGCAACGTGGTGACAAAGTTAATTAAAATTTCTTACATCACTTAAATATCTTATAAAAAATACACGTGTTTTTATCTTAACAAATAAATGCAAACAACACATCTATTGTCTATTTTTTTTTATGGTTGTCTATCATAGGCCTATCCCTGCCACATATAGAGCGCGAAGCGCGACACGTATTATTGATTGTAACAATGAGTTGCGATAAAGGAAGCAGCCGCTTATCAAGGAGGAGCTGTGTCCCAGCAACCAGTTTCCCTAGAGTCAAGCATTCCTCGGAGTTTTTTTTTAAAACCACATATAGAGCGCGAAGCGCGACACGTATTACTATCCAGGTTGTATGGGCCCTTTAGCATTATCCGACCATTACGTCCATAGTTATCTTCCTTAAAATTTGAGAAATTGTGAAATCCTTGTTTGAAGTCCAAAATTTACATCCGATTGTTCCCAAACATTCACAGGTTTTTTTTATCAATGAGGACCCAACCCAAACTCTATATTAGCAATATCAAACCATAAGTCCAGAATTATGTCTCTTTGAATTTAAAAATAAAAGTGAAAAACTGCTTGGTTAGGTGATTATGTCAACATTTTCATCAGATTCTTTCCAAACTTACAGTGTCTTCATATGAATGAGCATTTTTACCTCATTTAAAATGAGAAACATCGGGACAATAAGTCCAGAATTTTTTTCTATTTAATTTGACAAAATAAAAAATTTCCACTTGTTTAAAAGATTTCACAACTTTCGTCTGAATCTTTCCAAACTTGTTAAGTGTTTTTATATCAGTATAACTCGAACCCTATTGAAAATGATGAATATCGGAGCAATACATCTATTATGATCTTTTACTGAATTTCAAAGTATTGTGAAATGCAGCTTCTTTATACAATTTACAGTTTTCATTCAATTTTTTTTTTCAAACTTTTACAGTGTTTTCATATCAATGAGTACTCAACCCCTATCGTAAATGAGCAACGTAAGAATAAGTTCAGAATCATCTCCCCTTGAAGTTGAAAAAAATATGAAATTACGCTTACAAGATGAAGCAGATTTGTTAAAACCTACACAGTTCTGTTCCATTAATGAAAACTGCACACGGATACCAGTAAAAAAAGGAAACCAATGTAAATAAAATGAGCTATGAAATAGAAGTAGTAGTAGTAGTGGTAGTAGTAGTAGTAGTAGTAGTAGTAGTAGTAGTAGTAGTAGTAGTAGTAGTAGTAGTAGTAGTAGTAGTAGTAGTAGACGTAGTAGTAGCAGTAGTAGTAGAGGTAGTAGTAGTAGTAGTAGCAGTAGTAGTAGTAGTAGTAGTAGTAGTAGTAGTAGTAGTAGTAGTAGTAGAAGTAGTAGTTGCAGTAGTAGTAGTAGCTGCAGAAGCAATATCAGTAGCCGTAGCAGTAGCAGTAGAAGTGGTACTACTAGCAGTAGTAGTAGTATTGATAGTTGATGTTGTTTTTTTTGCAATTGTTGTTGTTATTGTTGTTGTTGCTGTTTTTGTTGTTAAAATAACCAAGTGTCTTAAATGTTTAGTTGGCAATGCGACACTTTTTGTATACACGCGACTATTTGTGAAGTTATTTGAGAGTGTTGTACTTAAATATCGAGTTATGCGAGTAGAATACCAGTCGAATATTAGGTCAAACATAAGACTTATTTTACGTCCTGATACAATTACCCGTTAAACTAACCAATGATCGACTATGTAAACGGTCGTCCTTTTACCACGCTGTATACCAACCATATCGGCCTCATAAACATAGTAGGATGTTTCCCAACGCCTTGCGTGATTTTCTATTTATTAACCCATTTATGCCTAGTGGACTCTCCCATCCTTCTAAATTGGATCAATTTATTTTCAAAATTAGGGATGTCTAGTATATTTATTTCTATATTTAGAATATTTCTTACAGAAATTCCTTTAAGCAAACAGCGCAGACCCTGATGAGACGCCGCATCATGCGGCGTCTCATCTGGGTCTACGCTGTTTGCCAAGGCCTTTTTTCTAGACGCTAGGCTCAAATGGGTTGAGTATGTTGAATATTTTGTTGTTGTTTTTCTTATGCAAACACATTCGCTACGCACTATCAAACGAATTACACCATGTGCACTTGGCGTATGTTCAAAAGAGAAACGTTCAATATTGGAAAATCAACGCAAAAATTATAATATTTAGTACAGATCACGGATATCGCACGCTTCTTTGTTTAAATATCATGATTTGACGGTTTTTGTCACAATTTGTTTCAGTCTCAAGTTTAAATAACGTTACGCCCCTTAACAATATTATATTGCTGCAACATATGTGCCTTATAATGCTCGATTGGTCATTTTCGGCTCGGGTACTACTTTAATGTACCCCGGGTACTCTTTAGTATACTTAAATGGACCCCGGGTACGGAAAATATACTAAAACGAACGGGGGAAAAAGCCGACAGCGACAAATTTAGCATTAGAATTCCCGGGTACATTTAAGTTTACTTATGAGAATCTGGGGTACAACTAAGTAGTACCAGAGCCGAAAATGACCAATCGAAAAAGTTACGCCTTTCCGCTTCTTGTTCATGTTTGCTTTCCGTATCACTATTATATGCATCCTTGTATATCGGTGTGGAACGTATTTTATATGCATCCTTGTATATCGGTGTGGACCGTATTTTATATGCATCCTTGTATATCGGTGTGGACCGTATTTTATATGCATCCTTGTATATCGGTGTGGACCGTATTTTATATGCATCCTTGTATATCGGTGTGGACCGTATTTTATATGCATCCTTGTATATCGGTGTGGACCGTATTTTATATGCATTCTTGTAAATCGGTGTGGACCGTATTTTATATGCATCCTTGTATATCGGTGTGGACCGTATTTTATATGCATCCTTGTATATCGGTTTGGACCGTATTTTATATGCATCCTTGTATATCGGTGTGGACCGTATTTTATATGCATCCTTGTAAATCGGTGTGGACCGTTTTTTATATGCATCCTTGTATATCGGTGTGGACCGTATTTTATATGCATTTTTGTATATCGGTGTGGAACGTGTATTATATGCATCCTTGTATATCGGTGTGAACCGTATTTTATATGCATCCTTGTATATCGGTGTGGACCGTATTTTATATGCATCCTTGTATATCGGTGTGGACCGTATTTTATATCGGTGTGGACCGTATTTTATATGCATCCTTGTATATCGGTGTGGACCGTATTTTATATGCATCCTTGTATATCGGTGTGGACCGTATTTTATATGCATTTTTGTATATCGGTGTGGACCGTATTTTATATGCATCCTTGTATATCGGTGTGGACCGTATTTTTTATTAAGATGATCCTTAAAATGATGCAAGTGTATACAGACGACAAAAGTTGTTGTTTTTGTATATTGTGTAAAGTCGTTTAGTTTTTAGTCGAATAGGCAATCGCCTATGTAGTCGTTTATAAAGATACGACATCAACGCATATATGTAATTTAAAAGCATTCAACCATACTTATTGAGTAAAACTGTTGAAAATTGCGAAGACTCCAAATGAACCAAAAAACCTTCCCTTATGAGAGCGCGTCTAAATACAACGAGGAAGCGTTCTCGTAAAACCGGTTTTAATGCATATACGTCAAGTTTCGGCCCCTAGCAACATGTGCAGTTCGCACAGGCTAAAAGGCGACGACACTGTTCGCTTTATTGATTTTTTTTAAAAGAAAGGAAGCCTCTACTGAACTACAATTCAGTCTGGGCGGAAAGTTTCGTCTATGCTTAGACTGTGCGGCTATTCTGGGACAATACTTTACGCACAGTTTAAGTACAGTTTTCCCAGAACACGACTCAATATAAGATTGAACAGTAAGGTGCAAATATAAAAGATATCACTTAAATATAGTTGATATATGATGGTTTCGGTAGATTATTAATTTTAATTCACGCGTAAACATAGGCAATAATATTTGCACGAGTGGCGCAACCACGAGATAAATATTTATCTTCTATGAAGACGAGTGAATTAAAATCGATACTATACCGAAAACCAAAAAAAAAAATCTTTTTGTTTAATGCTTTTTCCAACGTTCTTTTTTTTTAAACGTTTGAGCGGGTAAAATTTCTCTAGAATAGGTAAGGTCATGACTTAAAAAAACGACGTCATTTCACAGTAAAAAGGGAAAAAAATATCGATAATTTTCACTTTTAATTTTCACTGTTTGAAACACAAAAATAACGTTATGAAATCAAGTATATTTCCCTGTTAACCACAGAAAAGCATTGCATAATAATATTGTTTCTGTCTTTATTCTGAGTCACAGGTCCAAGAATGCATTCGTGAATACGGACCCAGAGCCGACCATTTTGGATTCACAATCGTGTAATTTGTCCAGATGATTTGACGCATTTGTGTGTTTTTGCTAAATGTGGTTAAATAACGCGTAATTCTTAGCAACATCGAAACTGAATGGACGAATAGAATATGAACAAAACAACAATATTTGGTAATTTTAATTTTGATGTACCTTCTGGGAAGAATACGAAAACAAACAATAAGTGTCTAGTCATAAAAACGTTAATTTGACTTCCTTGTCTGTAATTGATTTTGTTTTTGTATTACGTAATTTTGTCTCGCTCACACTGCGTTTTACACACGTTAATTGGATCAGCGATGAAAATATTATTAAGGCAAACGTCGATCTAAATGTTGCAAAATGTTTCATGTAAACGGGATGTTATCGTTTTTGTAAATAAACAAAGTTTGATAATCCCAAGAAATATACCGTTGTTTGAATACAAAAAAAAGAAGATTTGGTTTAGTTATCTTTTTTGGTTCCGAAACATCAAAAGCTTTAAAAGAAATAAAATCAAGTTCTTAAATCTTTTTTATTATCTATATCAACAAATGGATAAAGCTTTTGTGTTGTTTTTGTACGTTTTGGCGTTTCCGCAATGTCTACGACGTGACTTAAATAATACGAACGAAAGCAATATTACGAGTATCGTAAATGCAGTCAGACGGAATTTCGATGTCGCTTTGAGCGATGGAATTTCTTCTCGAACTGGGAATTCGCTGAAGATAAACTCTAGCAGAGATGTGCAAACTACTAGGTGCAGATGCTAATCCTTAAGCAACAACAACAACGTTAAGCACGTGCGATGCTTAAATTCAACTAAATCCGACCGATTTCATGATATTTTTAAGATAAAACATTTCGCTTCTGAAAGGCTGCAGAACAGATTATCTCTTATCTGACATGGAATAATTTCCGTAACAAATGCTGCGATTTCTTTAATGTTATCATGTCTTTCAACTCATTCAACTAACAACAACAACAATAACATGTCAAAAAATAATAATACTTGTACTGCTACTGCTACTTCTAATTCTAATGATTATAATAATAATAATAATAATAATAATAATAATAATAATTAAAAAAAAAAAAAATAGTTATAATAATAATAATAATAATAAAAATAATATATAATATATTATTATTATTATTATTATTATTATTATTATTATAATCATTAGAATTAGAAGTAGCAGTAGCAGTTCAAGTATTATTATTTTTATACATAATGTATTATTATTATTATTATTATTATTATTATTATTATTATTATTATTATTATTATTATTATTATTATTATAATCAATATTATTATTATTATTATTATTATTATTATTATTATTATTATTATTTTACACTTGAATCATATTTAGGAAAGTAAATGAAACAAAATATAGAATCGCACTTAGTAGGTTCCGCTTATCATCACATAATCTCGAAATAGAAAGGGGGCGGTATAATAATATCGAACGAGAAAATCGGAAGTGTAAATTATGCACCATGAACGTAATAGGAAATGAATATCATTTCCTACTAGTATGTCCAATATTTGCACACCTACGAAAAAAACTTTTTAAACCGCACTATTGCAGATGGCCAACAATAAATAAATTTGCAAGAGTAATGTCCAGCAAAAGTAAAACTGAAATGATAAGTATTGCGAAAATTATTTACGAAGCTAATAACTTAAGACTTAATCTCGATTCGTAATTCTATATTTAATCAGTAATCCATAAGTTATCTTTATGTTAATGGTAAAATTAAAACATAAACATGCTAGGAATGTGTACCTTGTGTGTTTTTGCCATCACTTGCAAATATAAAATTAATGCTCATTTTCAAATGTGAGGGCTATGAACCTGTATAGGCTTTATAGATAAATAAATGTATGTTGTTTTTGTTTTATACTCACATATATATAATAAATGCTCATTTTCATATGTAAGGGCTATAAACTTGTATAGGCTTTATTGAAGAATACATGTTGTTGTTTGTTGTATTATTGCATATATTAAATTAATGCTCATTTTCATATGTGAGGGCTATGAACTCGTATTAGCTTCATTGATGTTGTTGTTGTTGTTGTCGTTGTATATATCTCATAACATACACAAAAAGAAGTGTATTATAATATGACGAAACAGTGCATTACGTAATTTACTTCTTTTTTTAAAGTAATTTATTAAAAATATTCCACGTAGATAAGATTCTTAAAATTGTATTTCAGACACACCCACATATAACATTCGTATTCACAAATGTTTATTCTCCAAATAATAGTGACAATTCTTCCAATCGTCTGTCTTGTAAGTAATTAGTAAATATAAGATGTGCAGTTGCAATATCAGATGCAATTATGTATTCCCTTCATAACTAACCATGTTAACCAGTTCATAACACTATCGTCCAATTTCTGTCTTCTACCATTACTTATAAATTGTATAATGCATCTATAATGTAGGCTATGAGCTTGTATAAGCTTTAGTGCTGAATAAATGTTGTTGTTGTTGTATTAAATTATTATTATTATTATCATTATTATTATTATTATTAATTTGGTCAAGTTATAGCTGTTTTGACCAGCTCGTACCTACTCGAAGTCAACTCGTACCCGAAGTACAGAAACAGATGTATGATGGTCAAGTTAGAATCGACTTGTGTTGGTTAATCGATGAAGAATTCAAACAACGATGCAAATACGGTTATACATATATGTGTTCATAAATGAACTAAAATGTGTATGAATTCAATATTGAAACATAAAACAAAGTACTTTATTTGCATGCATTCTATATGCTAAAGATTTATTTAATTACAAATGCAATCTAACATCATAAACATGTTTTGCCTGAGATGAAAAGAAACCCTAAATATTCAAATCTTAAGGAACATATCAGTGTTAAGGTGTTTTGCGGCAATTTATTAAACCTAGGATATAGGTATATCAACACCAATTATCGATATGGTGATATCACAATCCAATAATCCAAAAAAAGTAAATATGTGTCAGAAAACAAGTTATCAACAAGTATTTGTGTCAAACACTCGCCTGAAGGTCTGTAAGACAGATAGTGGAGCTCGCTTGGTCAATGTCGGCTCGGATACTACTAAAATGTATCACGGATACACTTAAGTATACTTTAATAGACCCCGGGTACGGAAAAAATACTAAAACGTACCCGGCCAATTTTGACTGTACCCGAGTTTTATTTCCACCCAAAATCCGATGTCGTAAAACGCGCTACGGAGTATGAAACAAAATACTCTTTGAACAAAACCTGCTTCAATTTTCTTTTTCCATAATATAGATGCCATTTTACAAAATATTGACATCCAAATAAATATATATTTCATCTGAAAAAAAAAGCCGACAAAGGCAAATTTAGCGTTGGAAATCCCGTTTTAGCATATTTTCCGTTACCGGGGTACATTTAAGTAGTACCCGAGTCGACAATGACCAATCAAGCGATAGTTGACAAACGAACGACTAAGTCCAACATTACGACATGCGTGTAGTTTCCGATACGAGTGTTTCGGACACAGCCGAAGTGATATTCCCCCAGGCAGTGTGCCCTCACCGATATTGTAACAGAATGTTAGATTCAGACAGACGATCATGAGCAAAACACCGATAATCCCAAATTGAAAGAAAAAACGTTTATATAACTTTTGTTTCAAACATCATTGTTTTCATACATAACTGTTATTTATGTCACTTACATAATAAAAAGTATATTTTATGCACCCAATAATATAGTATAGTTTATGATGATCTTCATGTTTATTACAGAAGCCGATGGTGGTGTAAACTCATTTCGATCAGACCATACATATTCAATGGATCTTGGGAAAGGCCGCCTTGCAGGACAATGTAAATATCAATATCCTTAAAAATATTGCTCAAGACTATATTTTACTGTAAAACATCGGGCATTTTTTCCTCTGGCATTTTTAGCTATATCATTTTTACCACTTTACTTCTGTCATTATTACCTCTGGCAGTTTTACGTATGGCATTTTTACCGCACACCGAATTGAAGACATTCAATCCAAAAAGTGTTGATATATGTGTCCTTATAATGCATGACGACTGTACTTTAGCCAGGGTGCGTAAAGATCTGACACACCATGAAGAAAAGTGAAGTGACCAAAAACCACGTGGTTAAGAATATTGGCAACATGTTGTGAGTCTTACAAAGAAACACAGTACAGTTCTTTCAGTAATGGCAATTAAACACATACCAAAGTGTTTCAACTACGCGTTTCAAACAAAACTCTATAAACTAAAAATAAATAACATTGTTTCAAAAGGAATAGCAGATACAATTGTCAACATCTGTTTGGCGCACCTTCAGTTAGCAGTTCAACAAGGCGGACATAATACGCTAAAACTTCTCCATTCTTAAATAACCCCGCGTGGGAAACTAAGAGTAACAAAAACTGCCAATATCACTGGGGGCTGACGAGGTATAAGCGTAGTCCGTTTCGCTACGACGTCGGGTATATGTTTTACTACGAAAACATTTTGTTAATACATATGACATCGAAGAACGGATTAGTGGAAATTTGTGTTTAAAACAGGTAAGATAATGCTTTTGTAATAACAAAACTCTGAATTTAAGCACAATGACATTTCAGAGATCTGTTACATCAAATTATGATTCAACATGTGTCTGGTTTATGCGGTTAAACATTAAATATACCGCTGATTTATCAAACTGAAGTTAAGTTTAACTTTAAAAAAAATGCAATTAAGGTTTACAACTGTGTTTATTTGACACAGTTTTACAATTTCCATAATGATGTATGTATCGTTAAGCCACTTGTGTGTTTATAAATGTGTAGGCTGATCCAGTTATCAGAAATAAAGGCTAAATAGTATTATTATGCATGATCGTGTCTCTGACAGTATACGTATATGCCTCGCTACGACAACGCTTTTGCGTGTATGCGTTTCTCACAGAAGACGTATTGGTTATCTCTCAAAGGCGAAATAAAGAAAAAATAATAATTCAGAATCATGGAGTGGCTGGATGTTTCCTTTTTGGAAGAGGTAGTAACAACGACAAAAGATGACCCGAAGCGCACAGTCGACATGGTAATGCACATTATTATCGTTTTATTAAATTCATGACTAGGCCAAACGAAACGATCAAAATCGAAAATCCATATATAAGACGACAGTTGAGAGTCGAGAACCTAATGTCGTCGGTCTCAATAAAAATTACGCATCTTCACCTTGTGACAATGCCTTATACGTTCTTTTGGATAGAGACCGACGATAGGTTTTTAGCATACGGTATTCTTTATCAAATAGCATTCGTTTGATCCTCGTTATGTTTAACTCGGTAATCTCGAAACACTGCTTATGTCAAAGTAAATCCCATGTCCCAACTTCGATCCTTCTTTATCTCATACGGATTTTGATTTTTACATTGTATATATCAAAGCGATTTTCTTGAAAATCTGTTATCGCCAACTAATTTTGAGATGAATTTCATGTTAGTATACATGATTTTAACTGTAAAATCAACACCTGTAACAGCCGTAAGGTGTGGAAAGTAGGACCCCAATGGCACAAATCCGCAATTGCTTAATCAATGTAATGTTATAAAGGTGTGGCAGTGGCTTTCTGTCACAGGTTATTGTTTACTGCGTACACGACGGCCGGTAAATTTACCTCGTGTTACAAAGCGGTTAAAGCCAACACTCACTATGATGCCGGCGGAGCCCCGGTGCGTGATCAGGAATCTACCTGGATGAACCGGGGCCCTAGCGGGATACCGATGCTCCACCGGGATGAACTGTGGACGACCGGGGACAACCGGGGCTCCACCGGGAAAGTATAAAAATGTTTAATACCTCCGGGATGAACCGGGAGTCACCGGGAACGACCGGAAACGACCGGCGTGGCACTGGGAACAACCTGGACTGCACCGGGAACAACCGGGAACAACCGGGACGGCACCGTAGCTCCATCGGGGCCCAAACAGACCCCGGCAGACCTACGGCGAGCCTGGTGAATGCCGACAGAGTCCCGGTATAGCTACGGTACATAAGTAAACCGGCGCTCTGACGGTGCCGTTTCGGTTGTTCCCGGTGCAGTCCTGGTTGTTACAGTGCCAAGCCGGTCGTTGCCGGTCCTAACCGGTGACTCCCGGTTCATATCGGAGGTATTGAACATTTTAATACTTTCCCGGTGGAGCCCCGGTTGTCCGCGGTTAAACCGGGGCGTTGCCGAAGCTCTGCCGGTGTATGATGCCGGTATAGCCCCGTTGAGTGCCGGCGTAGTGACGGTATACCGAGGCTCTGCCGGAACGCTGCCGGCTTTCACCGGGGATCAACCGGGGCATTACCGGCGACAACCGGGACTCTGCCGGGGCTTCACCGGGATAAACCAGTCCGGGGTTGACCGGGACTCTGTCGGGCTGTTGACCGGCTTCAATCGGGGCGGCACCGGGAAATAGTGTGACCGCGTAAGAAAATACCTAAGAATCATCCCGGTTCTCGCCTGTCGACCTGCGTTAGCAAACCGGTATGGACCGGGGCTCTACCGGCAATAGTGAGACTTGGGCTTAACTTTCGATTTCCTTTTTCTGTTTTCGTCTGCGGGTTTCGTCGAATGTTTATCTCCAACTCCAGATATCCCCAACTATTTTTTTTATGTCGTTACAACTTCGATATAATGAGAATAATATATTAATAATAATAAATAATCTGACAATGGACATATTGTGCTGCTGTGTTGATTCGTGATATCTTTCGCACAGGACTTTCTGTGACTGTAGATTTTTTCGGATTTATCAATTTGCCAGAAACCGGATTGAATGTAATATTTTCAGCATACTTGTTTATGTCGCCACCCATAATATTAAACGTGCGATTTCTGTATTGTACACCTGGTGCAGTGTCACAAGGCATCTCCCACATAAAGGACACCTTTCCGTTTGGATGTGCATGCGCACAATGAAGCAATGCATCTTTTGCACTGGGAAATGGCAGTATGCAGTAACTGCAAACTGCATGTGATATGTTTCATTTTATTCTTGAATGTACAATATATACTGAAATGAGATCAAAATATATTCCATTGTATTACAGAAAACGACCAAACATGTACAAATTTATCGAGCTAATAACATCAAATAATGAACTTTTAATAAAAAAATTAAGCTGTTATATTTATCAATCTTTTAAGGTTCGAACGCATAATACATATGTGTCATCAATTTGATGTATTCTGAAATGTTTTGTGTGGTATATATCTTGTTGTAACTTTAATTGCATTTATTATGTACTGCATATTAATTGTTGGGATAGTACCGCATATGAACCGTGTTTTTTTCTGTCTTTGTGTTTAAACGGTCGCCTTTAATGGACTGTCAAAACTGTATTTGAATGTATTTAATCAATTGCCATTATTATCTTTTTAATGAAAGTTATATTATAGTATCGTATCTGTTCCTAGATGTATTCTACGACAATATGGCTGCATTTTTAGAACTGTTATGCACTGATTTACAACTATTATGTCACATTAAATACTATACTTGTAACATCTATATTTTCATAGAGCATATTACAGGACCTTTTGACCATCTACATTTTTGATTGCGTAGGTGGTCTGTTTAAGGTTTATTAAATGCTTGTTTTTTAATATCAAACGCAACCAGTTAAAACGTTTTGTTTCTCGTGTTTGTTTAACTACATACACCTTGTCATAATATCATAATATCAGTCTAATTAAATAATATGTTGTACTATGAGCAGAGCCTTTGAGCTGCCTATATTTTCGTTTCGCATAGGTAGCAAGCAAGGGCTAATTCTTATGAAATTGATACAAGCATGAAAAAAGCATAATTGATATTTAGTTAAATACTGTGTGCTATCACGTGAAACGAAATTTTAGTAAAACGTGTTATTATTATGACAATTGTCCTGTGAAGACCCAATATATGTACAATAAGCTTATTTGATATGTTGTTGTCATAATTAAGCTCCATTACAAATGATGTAATACGACCTATTCAATTACATATATACTATCAATAGTTATTAATATAATT
Source organism: Dreissena polymorpha (assembly GCF_020536995.1). Classification (NCBI taxonomy): domain Eukaryota; kingdom Metazoa; phylum Mollusca; class Bivalvia; order Myida; family Dreissenidae; genus Dreissena; species Dreissena polymorpha. Next base: position 30,369,618 of record NC_068359.1, read on the forward strand.
ATACCTATATTTTATTATACATGTATGAATTGTTGCAATGAAACGTATGATTTTTTTATTTCTTTTTGTAAATTCATGAATTATTTATGTTGTAAACACTGTATGCTTACTTTGTCCACTTGGGCTTTTGGCCTTCTGGATGTGTTGTTTAATAATAATAATAATATATAAATGTACTAGTAACATACGAATATTCATAATTAAACCGACTATGTTAATCCGGATTAGTACAAGGTATTTTTATTAGAAAATCTTGCTTATGAAGACCTTATAAATGTAAATTACAGTATTTTTGGTATATTGCATTAAATTGAGTTTATTAGCCTCATACACTCTGACGCACTTAGGATATATTTAATTACATGTATACTTTCGATAATTACTTATGTTCTAGTGTAATGTATAATAATTCATAATGTATAATAATTCATGTATGCACCGTTGTAACCAAACGATTTTATTTCTTTGCATAACTTTATTTTGTATAATCATAAACTGTGTATTGTGTAAACACTGTATCATGTAAGCTTGCTTTGTCCACTTGGGCTTTTGGCCTTCTGGATGGATTGTTTAATAAACTTCTATGTCCTGAAAATGATACAGAAACTTCGTTGAGTAACCTATACATTATATTTGTACTTCGTAGCACAACCAATACATACTCTGTGCGAAACCTATACATAAAGCGACTTGTAATTTCCTTCGAAACAAACCATTTGAATAATTAAAAAAAATGTTCGTAACCTGTTTTTGTACTTCAAAATGTGTAATGTACTCTGAGTCAAAGAAACATGAAGTTTTATTCAATTTAAGTTACCGTAATTGGCTATTTCAACAGAATAACCACCTTATGCATTGCTTCAAATCAAAATAGTTCGATATAAGCTCAAAATAAATGTAAAGGTTGCAACTACGCACAATTGTAATTAGTTTCTTATTGAAAATAAGTACCTACCATTACTGGATATTCCGTTCTCTAATCCATAAATACCACAAAAGATGAAACTCGCCTGATTAAGTAGTGGATTTACACAATGTTTTCGTAGTAAAACATATACCCGACGTCGTAGCGAAACGGACTACGCTTATACCTCGTCAGCCCCCAGTGAATATAGTCGAAAAATGATTTGGCTTTCAGAAGAAAAAAATGTGTCGTAAAGACTCCAAATTGATATGGTATTAACAAACATGTCTGATATGTGTGGTCTAGAAGTTTGTATGGAAAGCATTAATTCCATTCTTTTGCAATTAATTAAGGGTCATGATCATCGCCTGTAGTACATTGACAGTGTATTTTCCTTTCCTTATGACAAAAGTCTTCTAAATGACAAAAATTGTATGTATATCAATACCAATGTATAACTTTTGCCGAACCACACGTGGTCATTGAATTATTGATGATTACGTTCGGGTGTATGGTCTTACATCATCATCAGCAGCAGCAGCATCAGCATCATCATCAGCAGAATCAGCATCATCAATCCATTGACCGGTTTGGCCGTTTGGTGCAAATGAGGGACGACGATAGTCAGGTCTTTGTGTGCTGCTGAGGGTAATTCATCCATGGGAAGGGATGTCCATTCTCCTTCCATCTTTTCTTCTGACGGCCTCGACGTCGACCTCCTTCTAGCCTGTCCTTGAGAATAGTCTTGCACCGATATTCGTGCCTGATGACGTGTCCAAACCAAGCCAAATTTCGTCGTTTGACAGTCGCCAGTAGGGGCTCCTGTCCACCAACAATTGTGTTCCGGATGTACTCGTTGGTCTTTTGCGGAGCAGTTTTTGGAGACATTTACCTTCAAATGCCTGTATCATGCGTTATGTGTCCGCATAAAGCGTCCAAGTCTCGCAGCCGTAACGTAGGATGGAGACTACGAGGGACGTGTAGAGCCTGTATTTGGTGGTGAAGATGATGACACTGCTTGTCCACAATCTGTTTAGTCTGACCATCGCTGCGATCGCCATGAAAATTCTTATTCGGACCTATGCGGTACTATTATCATCCTTTGACAGGATTGCGCCCAAGTACTTTAAGCTGGTCACTTCTTATACCTTCTCGCCGTTCATGGTGATGTTTGCACTGGCGTTGGTTGTGCTGTTGACCATGATCTTCGACTTATCCGTGCTGACCTCTATCCTGTATGCTCTTGCTCTTTCAAAGAGTAGGTCGTGAGATCTTGAAGATGGAGATAGAGGTGTGGTGATCTTGGAGAGTCCCTGCATTATCTTTTCAAGAAAAAAAGTTGAACAGGACGGGAGAGAGCATATATCCTTGACGAACGCACACTGATGTCCCGAAGAAGTCCCCCTGCTGACCGATCGACAATGTTAAATCCCCTCATAACATGCCATAGGCCATCATGCCACACAGGGTCGAAAGCTTTTTTAAAGTCAATGAAGTTGTGGAAGAGGTCAAGTTAGTGTTGCGGGTGTTTCTCAATGATGATTCTGCAGTTGAAGATCTGTTCCGCTGTGCTACATCCAGCTCTCAATACAGCCTGTTCATCGACCAGCTGTTTCTCGGCCTTATTTTTCAATCCATTGAGGATTATGCTTAGCATGACTTTGCTGGGATGACTGATTAGACTGATGGTGCGGTAATTCTCGCCCATCTTTAGGTTGCACCTTTTCGAAAGCGGTATGACCAGTGACTGGGCCACTCCTTGGGCCACTTCTTCTCCTCCAGATCTTTTGGCATAGTACCGTCAATAATGCAGTCGTTGCCTCTCCTCCGTGCTTAATAAGTTTAGAAGGGACGTTGGCGACTCCTGGAGATTTTCCTGCCTTGAGACTACGCACTTCCTTCTCCACCTCAGCTTTAAGTATGGACGGACTGTCGTCGTCCGCTTCTGGTCTGGGATCGCTCTGAAGAAAACTGGAGTCCAGTTGGAGCGGATAGTTGTAGAGGTCTTTTTCACTATTCGGTCCATCTTTTTAGGACTGCGGTGCTCTCGGTAAAGAGATTCACGTCAGTGTCTTATATAACACTGGCCTCGGGCTGACTGGTCTTTGTGAGGGTCTTGATGGTGCTGTATTCCTTCTTACTGCTGCCTGCGGTCAACCCTTTTGTCGATGATACATTGTTCCTAAATCCATTCCTCCTTGGACTCTTTCATATTCTTCCTTTCCTCCCTGTTCGCTTTCTGTTAATTTTCCATAGAGTCCAGGCTGGTGTACTTCTGATGCCTCAGCTCTCTTCTTTTGTCACATAGGTCCATGATTTTGGTCGACACCCATGGCTTGCTCTTCGTTCTGTCTCTCCCAAGCACGTCATCGTCCGATGACAGTAGGGTATACATGATGTTGTTGCTAATCGTGTCGATGTCATTGTCATTGTCTAAGCTTTTCATGGCTGCAAACTTGCCACCTATCTTTACTTGAAATATCTATCTTTACTTGAAATATCTCTGCTATCACTGAATCTTTCCATTTCTTCAAGTCAATTTTAACGCGAGGGTTCTTTATGATTCGCTTGCTCTTTAACTTCAGATTGAGGGTGGTGAGCACTAAGTCATGGTCATTGCCGATGTCTGCGCCAACAAAACGCTATTGTGTTCACGTTTGTGATTAAATATTGTTCTGTTTTTGTTGGTTTTGGTAAGCTGTTTTATAATAGCTTAGATTGTATACAAGTTCTAATGTGTATTTGTATTTCTAGCAATCTATATACCGGTACTTGGGTCTGGTTATTTGGCTGTATTTTATTACTTAAACGGTAGTTTGTTTTTTTGTTTTTTTAAATTACCAGTTAAAAGTGCGGTGACCTTCTTTTTTGTTTTGTTTTATGATGACAACACGTAAATTAACATATTTGAGCAGTTTCGCAGAAGTCTATTTTACAGAACTTTTTTTAATTCCAATAATGTGGTTAAAATAGTAAAAATATGTCCTTTTTGGATGACGTCAAAATATAACTTGCAAACTCCATTTTATTGATAGTGTTTGGTGTCAGTAAATGGTATTTGATGTATCTTAGCTAAAATAATATCTACATGTTGCCAATTTCATAGGATATTTTTTATTTTGACAAAGTACATGTTATATAATGTTGAATAAAATCCAAACGAGGCCGGTGACCCTATGTTTTTATATGATTTGTCATAAAGTATTTGTATGGATAACTTGAACATAACTTTGAACAAAATATAGTTTATAGAAAAAAATCAGCAAAACTGCAGCAACACCCCTAAAACAAACGCAGGCAACTAACGCAGCTAACGATATTAACCCATTTTTGCCTAGTGGACTCTTCCATCCTTCTAAATTGGATCAATTTATTTCCAAAATTAGGGATGTCTAGTATATTTACTCTATATTTAGAATATTTCTAACAGAAATACCTTTAAGCAAACAGCGCAGACCCTGATGAGACGCCGCATCATGCGGCGTCTCATCTGGGTCTACGCTGTTTGCAAAGGCCTTTTTTTCTAGACGCTAGGCATACATGGGTTAAATAAATGATATATCTAACGTAGGATTCCGGAGATGTTTCAAGCATCAAATGCGCATCAGAATGTAACGACGATGACATTGGTTCAGCGATCTGTGCATATATCCATTCGTTACATGACTAATGACGAATCACTTAATAGTGTAATCGCCACGAACGGATCAATGTCCTCTTGATAATGTATTATGAACTTACTTGTAAATATAGTGTTATGTGATTTTTATGATACTTAAAACACATTAACGTAGCGCTATCGTGGGCTAAATCGTCACAGATGAATACATTAAGCCTTTGATTCGTCAAATGTTTTTATATCAATTTATGTAGCGAATCTTTTGTCATTGTGCGGTTGCTGTTTGCGAATATAGAGACAACCATGTGAACCAATGAAATGACGCTTGTCTATCAATGAACCCTACATTGTGCAACGATTAAGGTAATCAAACCCTTCACTCGATAAAGTTCATGATATAAATGGGGTTTTCAAAAGCTGACAGTTGTGCTAAATTAGTTTACAACAAGGTATGCATATAAATAAGCCAAAAAAATTCAATGAGTGTTTAACTACATGTTTTGTTATTTTTATTTAATCATAACCACACAAATTTTCCCTTGATCCGGACAGTTTTTATACGGTTTAATGCGGGTTTTTTTAATAAATATTTTTAAAAGTATGTTTCAATGACCAGGATGTGGCTTCCTATAAAATTTATAAGGACACATGTCCTTAAAAAAATAACAAAAAATAAATCAATGCAAAACAATGAGGGCAAAAATAATGTGATAAATAAAAACAATGTATTGCAATCAATTTCATTTAAGTGTCCATTTTGTTCAGAAACTTCACGCAAGAAATGTTCCTTTCTGTAAAGTATATAACAAAGGAAGGATGTGAATATTTTTTTGCAAATACTAAGTTAAATATTTTATTATAATTCACGAAATGTTCGTATTCTAAGAACACAGACGCACTAAATTAATATTGTTCTACTGACGTTCCTCTATTTCTAGAAACTGATTAAAACTTCAGACAATAACAAGATTAAACAAACGCTGCACTTTGGATTTAAACCAACACTCAAAACTTTCGTTCATGCATTCGCGAGATAATAGGCTTTACAGTTTTACGGATAACATATCTACAAATAATAGGCTTTGCAACCGTGAACGCTACAGACCGTTTAATTAAACCTATTTTAGCTTGATTTATTCGAAAGCCTCAGGCTTATGAAACTCTATCGAGTCCATTTCCTGGGTAGAACCAGTACTTGGTGCCAGTACTTGGTGTCTATGGGGGAGATCTGGAGAACGCGCCTACAGCGTGTGGTTAGACGAATACAATGTTCACGTCGTCACGGCAACCGCATTCATTCTACCTCAAACATCAATCGGGAATCCTCGGACAATTCCGCCATAACGGCGATCGTCTTTGTGGTGAAGCCCACTGTCCGAAGCGTTCAGATTGCCTCAAACATGTGCATACGACCGACTATTATCGACCCATGTAACGGTTTCTTAGCCTGCATGGTTTGCACATTAACACGAATTTACATTCCTAAAATATAATACTCGAGAATGAGATTAGTGTGATTTAAGCGCTTAATCTACTTAAAAACATACAAATATCAATCAAGTATTATGTTGTAAATAGCAGGTTTATTTAATCCGCTGCTTAATGATGACATTACGTAGATTAACATATTTGAGAGCAGTTTCTCGGAAGTCTATTTTACAGAACTGTTTTTTATTCCAATTATGTGGTTAAAGTAGCAAAAATGTTTCCATTTTTCGGATGACGTCAAAATAGCAACAACAAAAAATTCTTAAATTTTAACTTGTGAACGCCATTGTATTGATAGTGTGTGATGTCAGTAAATGGTATATGATGTATCTTATTTAAAATACTATCTACATGTTGCCAATTGCATAATTTATTTTTATTCTGACAAAGTACTTCTTATATTATGTTGAATAAAATCCAATAACAAACGCAATCACTTGAGCATTAATACGACGGATAATGGGAATCACTCTGGATCAGCTTACGATATTAAATGAATTGTATATCTAACGTAGGATTCCGGAGATATTTTATGTTTCACGATTGAATGAGCATCAGAATGTAACGACGATGACATTTGTTCAGCTTGTTGTGTATATAATAATTCGTTACATGACTAATGCCGAAATCACATAATGGCGTAATCGCCACGAACGGATCAATGTCCTCTTGCTAATGTATCATGACCATACTTGTAAATATAGTTTTATATGATTTTTATGATACTTATAACAATTTAACAAAACATTATCGTGGGCTCAATCGTTACAGATGAATACCTACATTAAGCCTTTGATTCGTCCTGGCAGTTCGTATGTTTTAATATCAATTTATTTAGCGAATCGTTTTTCATTGTGCGGTTGTTGCTTCCGGATATAGAGACAACCATGTGAACCAATGAAATGACGCTAGTATATCATTGAAACCTACATTGCGTAACCTTTTAGGTTATCAAACCCTTCACTTGCAAAAGTTTATGATATAAATGGTGTTTGCAAAAGCTGACAGTTGTGCTAAATTAGTTTACAACAAGGTATTCATATAAATAAGCCAAAAAATTAAATGAGTGTTTCACCACATGTTGTGTTATTTTTATTTAATCATAACCACACAAATTTTCCCTTGATCCTGACATAGTTTTTATACGGTTTAATGCGTTATTTTTTAATAAATGTTTTAATAGTATGTTTCAATGACCAGGATGTGGTTTCCTATAAAATTTGTTGGCTTACACATGTCCTTAAAAATCAAAACAAACAATGCAAAACAACGAGGGCAAAAATAAGGTGATTAATAAACAACAATGTATGGCACTTTTTAACACATAACTTGTTAACTAAAATATGTTTGTAGAGAACAAGTTTGTGGAAAATACGCAATATTTAACTCTTCATAGTCTCTCATAATTCTTATATAGAATGGCCATCTTCATGTTTTTATGTGTGTTTTAATGCTATGTAATTAGTATGTACATGAAATGGATGAGACTTAAATAAAACATTGAATTGAATTGAATCAATTTCATTTAAGTGTCCATTTTGTTCAGCAACTTCACGCAAGAAATGTTCCTTTCTGTAAAGTCTAAAACAAAGGAAGGATGTCAACATTTCTTTGCCAATACAAAGTTAGATATTTTATTCTAATTAACGCAATGTTCGTATTTCAAGAACACAGACGCACTTTATTAATATTTTTCTACTGACGTTCCTCTATTTCTAGAAAATGATTACAATGACAAGAAAAAACAAACACTGCACTTTGGAGTTTAACAAACACTCAAAACTTGCGTTGATACTTTCGCGAGATAATACGCTTTAAAGTTTTAAGGATAATCTATCTACAAACAATGGGTTGCAACCGAGCACGCTACAGACCGTTTAATTAAACCTATTTTAGCTTGATTTATTTGAAAGCCTATGAAACGCTATCGAGTCAATTTCCTGGGTATAACCAGTACTTGGTGCCAGTACTTGGTGTCTATGGGGGGAGATCTGAAGAACGCGCCTACAGCGTGTGGTTAGACGAATACAATGTTCACGTCGTCACGGCAACCGCATTCATTCTACCTCAGACATGTGCATACGACCGACTATTCTCGACCCATGTAATGGATGCACCAGCTGCCATGCCGGAACTGATTAATCTCGGCGCATCTGGTGCCGGTTTCTTAGCCTGCATGGTTTGCACATTAACACGAATTTACATTCCTAAAATATAATACTCGAGAATGAGATTAGTGTGATTTAAGCGCTTAATCTTCTTAAAAACATACAAATATCAATCAAGTATTATGTTGTAAATAGCAGGTTTATTTAATCCGCTGCTAAATCGTCGCCTTGGATGATTCACGCGTGAATAACAATAACCTGTTAAAGAATAACAGGTTTCTGCCCTATCGTTGTATAACATATCAGATGAGACCTATCATATATTATTCATAAAAAACGGCAATGCTTTTTTCTCTTTTTGCGGTTTGTGTGTAAAAAACATTACACCTTGGTATCAAATTGTTTTTGTGTTTTTTTTTATTTGATTCTAGTTTACCAATGATGACGACTTTATTGTTGATTCTGAGAAAATCAAATTGCCGAATAAATTTTTAAGTGTTAGTTTAGAATGAGTTTTCAATTTTTCCTTATAAGAAATGAGTTTCATCGGTATTTCTTTGTTTTATGTAGCGGTTTATGAAAGTGGATAATGAACTAGGTCTTACGTAGGCCTATGCGACAAAGGGCATCGCCTCTTCAAACATTGTAATGCTGCTTACTCTGGTTAGCTGACTATTGGTGTGGATTGTCCTTATATTGGTGTGGATTGTCCTTATATTGGTGTGGATTGTCCTTATATTGGTGTAGATTGTCCTTAGTCAGAGATGCAACATCGGCAAAAACTAACTGGTGCAATATAGACTGATTGCGATTTGCGAACATATTCAAACTACAAATGCCATGTTACTTTCGCTACTTTGTTACTATCGCTTCAAAATACAAATGTCATTTTACTATCGCTTCAAAATACAAATGCCATGTTACTATCGCTTCAAAATACAAATGTCTTGTTACTATCGCTTCAAAATACAAATGCCATGTTACTATCGCTTTTAAATACAAATGTCTTGTTACTATCGCTTCAAAATACAAATTCCATGTTACTATCGCTTTAAAATACAAATGCCCTGTTACTAGCGCTTCAAAATACAAATATCCTGTTACTTTCGGTTCAAAATAAAAATATTTTACTATCGGTTCAAAATAGAAAGGTCATGTTAAATATCGCTTCAAAATACAAATGTTATGTTACTAGCGCTTCAAAATACAAATATCCTGTTACTTTCGGTTCAACATACACATATTTTACTATCGGTTCAAACTAGAAAGGTCATGTTACTATCGCTTCGGTATCATCTGATCTAACAATCGCAATAAGTAAAATATAATTTCATGTTTTAAATAAGTTACTTTAAAGAAGTATACGTATAATACTAAATTTTAAGAATGCCGCAACGTAAATAATTAAAAGGGAGGACATACATTTTATATTGCAAAGCTGATGTTTAGGAGAAATACTATTTGATGTTTAGACTAACTTATTATTAGCTTGTAAAAATGTAGTTTGCGTGGTATAGTTTTGCGCTGAGAAATACTGTTTAATTTGAATGTGTTCTGGATTTTATCAAGCATACTTCATCACAGATTTAAAAAAGCAAGGTTTGCATTTATAGAATTCACATAATTGGATGTTTTGTCTACAGATTGCCTTTTTACAGCGATACTTATCCAGCGATTGTGAAGGGTATTTATTGCACAAATGGAATTTGCGGTTATATGTTGCGTCTAATTATAAATGCATTATTGATCGACTAATTAGTTTTTTTAACCCAAATAAATACATACGAAATTAAAAAGCGCACATTATCATATCTTGTATACGATCGTGTTTCATTCTGAATGCTGTCTTCATTTACAGTATATAGGTGCATATACTTTTCTTTAAAACGGCGGCAGGTCAACAAGGCTTAATTGTGAGAGTATGTGAGCGTATGACACGTTCACATAAGCATTGGTCCTTTAAAGGAAGTAATTAAATATGGAGACCATACAGATCTGCATGAAAGGAATTCCAATCGTCAACAAAATAAATACAATCCTAATGCATGCGAATCAGCTATATCAGGAATGCTATGTAATTCTATGTAATTCAATATTGTCGACAATGAATATTTACATACGACTTCGTATAATTGCTATAAGTATTTCCGGGAAGATTAGGCTTAAAAAAACACGAGAACATGGAAATGCATTACAGACGTGTTGCACCTGAATGAAAATCATCATCAGTAGTCGCAACATCAGTAGGAGCATAATCGTCATCAACACATCCTTTACAACCGCATACAAAGGCGCAGACTCAAGAGTGCCCGTCGCAAAATATAAGCATGTTCAAAACTATCGTGTCGAAACTCGATGAAATCTAGAAGCGCAAAAAGTCATTGGATGGTGAATAAAACAAACTTGATAAAATTTAAACTGAGATTTAAAAAAGTGTTTATTGTCAGGTGCATAACATTGAAAAAAAAGTTACCCTTTAGAAAAACTAAGTGTTGAGACCAATAACCAAAAAATCGATATTGAACAAAAACATTCAGCAGTAAATTGACTGATGAATTTAAACGAAAAACCTAAATCTACGGTAACCATTTAAATATACAGTAGAGTCTAAATGCGTTACTTAATGAAAGAATGCAAAGACTTCAGAAAACTATAAATGAAGACATCATTGATATGAAGTTTAGATCCATGCGCGACAATTTGTGCTGCTGTTTTTTTGTATTCTTTTACAGGTATTGTAACAATTGCCCAAATATGAAATTTAAATCTTATTTTAAATTATATTAACATGTTATGTAAAATAGCGGAATCTTAATGTAAATCCAATGCTCAAAAAACACGTTATCTTCATTAAGTAAAAATAATTCATTTTTTTTTTCGAAATACATATATAAAACACATTATGCATACAGAGTAACAGATGCGTAGAAAACTTTGGTAATAACTTTAAGCATATGTCTCACAATCCGCATCCAAGTAACTGCAAGACGGGTTGATGACCAATTAAACGATACCAATATATCTGAACTTGATTGCGCATTTACGATCGGCAAGATAAGTGAAAGCATTTCTTCAATAAAAAAAATGTAAAAGTTTCGATTGATAAAAATAAGTCGCCGACTTTTTGAAAGACTGATACGAGTTAATTTCGCCATATCTTTCAAAATGCTCAACTAATTTTTTGAAAAGGAGAGTTATCACGACCAATGAACTAAAAGGTCATTTTCCTATTTACAAAAAGGGGGGCCATTTTTATCCAGCAAATTACATGGGTAATGAAACTATTCAATATCGTTGCTAAAATATTATCAATCTGCTTCAGAAATAAGATTATTAAGTGGTGCGAATCAAATGATGTAATAATGACCCTAAATACGGGTTTACAATCACTCTCAACTCCACTGACATATAAAACACCACATTCAAAAGGTTATGCATAGAAACAACAAACTATATTGTGCATTCATTGACTACGTAAAAGCCCTCGACTCAGTCACACATCATGAACTCAGGTTTCAATAAGTCCAAACAGGCATTCGCTGAAAATGTAAAGAACGATTACACTTACATGTCACAGTGCCAGAGCCTGTATTAAAGAAACTCTATCTTATTCAGAGTAATTTGATAATTTACCAAAGACTTTAACAGGGCGAATCCTTTTCACCTCTTGTTTGTATATTATTTGTTTATGACATAAAAGATAATCGAGATTTATCGGAAATGACTATAAGTTATATAAATCTATTATCAATTCTTATGTTACTTTTTGCTGTTGAAACTTATTAATCGCTGATAACGCAGTCTACAACATCAGGTAGATACGTATGGTATAACACTGGTTTAAATATACAATTTCAATTATATTGATAAACTCATAAGATGTCATTTATATGCTTCAAAATTAAAATACTTGGTTTATAAAAAAATGAATTCTTTAATTTTCAATATATTTTGCTTCTAAAATATATTAGTAAACTAAGAAAATGTTAATATGGTTTATTAAATATAAAAAATAATTATGATAAGCGTGTTCCTGAAATGAAATTGAACCACGCTCAAGGAAAAGACTTTATGAATTTGCGTAAAGTTTCGTCCCAGATTTGCATGTGTAGTCCGCTCAGGATTATCAGGAACGACACTTGCCGCTTTCATAAAATTGTTCGTTTAAAGGATTTTTCTTTTTTACGAAAATCAAGTACAGGTGGAAAGTGTCTGGGACGACCCTTAACGCAAATGCATTAAGCCCGATCTGTGCGACTCGATTACCGGTATGTTTTTAAATTATTAAAAAGGATTAGGATTAAGCGTTTAAATCAATCTATGCACTGGCGATGGCTAAAACGGGATATCATAATGAACATATATTTATTTTGAACAGCTTGCTGTTGTGAACTTCGAAATATACACCGCGAACGCACGCACACGCATGGACGGACGCTCCCCCTCCCATGACAAACACACACGTTTCAAAGTCGTGCGTTTAAATTGTAGCGGTGAATACACGTTTTAGATTAAATTGACGTGTGTTTTTAAATATCCATTACTAAGAGTTTTGAATCGTAATAGGTGATTAAGTAAAACATGTTATCTAGAATAACGTCCTAACACAGTAATCCTTAAAACTAACCAATGATCGTGAGCTATGTAAGCAGACGTAATTATCATATGCTGTCAGTCAGATTTAATAATTAAAAAAGAACATATTTGGAGATCCGGAAACTCTTATGCGATCGAAGATCGAAAACGTTCTTCTGCTCTTATAAAACAATAATCGTATAATATAGAAGGACCAGAACTAACTAGGCATAATGTGTGTTCTGCTGAAGTATTCAAGCGGAAAAATAGCCAAGATGATAGAGAAAAAAATAGCGATCATATTTTAATCTTTTGAAATGTGTGTGGGTGGACAGTGGGGCAGATTTCATTAAGTTTTACAAGTGATCAATAGAGATTTCAGTGCAAACGCGGTTCAAAATGTGTGCTTACGTCAGGATAAAAGCCGCGGGGGTGGGTGAAAAAACCGAACAGGGATGAGCACTCGGGGTGTGTGACAAAACCGAGCAGGGAGCAGCACTCGGGGTGGGTGACAAAACCGAGAATGGAGCAGCACTCGGGGTGGTGACAAAACCGAGAAGGGAGCAGCACTCGGGGTGGGTGACAAAACCGAGAAGGGAGCAGCACTCGTGGTGGGTGACAAAACCGAAAAGGGAGCAGCACTCGGGGTGGGTGACAAAACCGAGAAGGGAGCAGCACTCGGGGTGGGTGACAAAACCGAGAAGGGGGCAGCACTCGGGGGTGGGTGACAAAACCGAGAAGGGAGCAGCACTCGGGGTGGGTGACAAAACCGAGAAGGGAGCAGCACTCGGGGTGGGTGACAAAACCGAGAAGGGAGCAGAACTCGGCAAGTTCATCAAGTTCTTTCCACAGATATAAAAGATAATTATGTTAACATGTTTTCCATGTTAGTTTAACTTTATTACCTGTAACAAACCCGAAAAGAAAAAGTGACCAGTGACTGCTTTATTTTGACAAATGAAACCAATTGTTACCGGAAAGTATAAAGATAAAAGATCTTATTGGTCACAATTGCTTTTTCAGAATGTGTGTGTTTGCCATGCTACGTTGCATGGAACCTTAAATTGTATATCCCAACATTTAATTGCCATAAAAATGTTTAGCAGATGTCGGCATTTGTCAGTACAGAATGTGATTGAACCCTCCACATATCGCAATTGCGATAGCTATTGGCACAACTGCACGCGTGCTGATTTTGTGAGTCGCTTGAATATAGTATATATGCATAGCATTATGGTGAAACTATTACGAATACTGACGAAATAGACGAAAATTAATGCCTGACGATTAATAATGGTTTCAAAGTAATCGATTTCATGTAACAGTCTAATACAATCTCTGATTACTACATATGAGCCTCGCTCTGGGAAAACTGGGCTTAATGCATGAGTTTAAGTGTCGGCCCAGATGAGCCTGTGAAGTCCGCATATGCTAATCAGGTATAACACTTTCCGCCTAAACTATACTTTAGAAGAGACTTCAAACGAAACATTCCATAAAAGCGGAAAGGGTAGTCCCTGATAAGCCTTTGCGGATTGCACAGGCTAATCTTGCACGACACTTCAAGTACGTGCATTAAACCCAGTTTTCACAGGACGCGACTCATATACCGCTTATTACGTTTAACCCATGCTTGCTTTTCCGAAAAACAAATGATTAACCGAGCGAATACATTTTCGCTGGGATCCCTTGCCTTGGTAAACATTGGGTCGACTTGTTTGTTTTTGACTTCGTGCCAAACGGTCCATGAACGGAAGCGATTTTTGGTACGTCGTTCCTGAAAAAAATGAACACAGATATTTATATAACACAATAGTGTTTTTATAAATTAACGTAAGCAACAGCGCAGGGAGTTCTTTGAAGTTTTAAATAAAATCGACAAATATTCGTACTTAAAAACACAGATCAATAGTAACAGTTTGACTGCAATCATGTTACGCTGTAATTGTATTGGTGTAAATATGACGATATTCATCAGAGTGTAACTAACTCGCCCGCACAATAATCGCTAATAGGTAAACTTATTGTGCATGTAATTCTTTATTTCATAACTTTGTACTGTTTTACCTTAGTGGTATGCAATATGTTTTGGTTGAACACACATACCACGAACATCAGAGTGATTAATTAATTGACTTCTTGAGAACACGGATATTAGAGCTTAATCATAGAACAGGCGCACCAGCCAAGAAATCATCCAACCAAAGACGATCACAAAGAATGTCCCCGTACATTCAGATGCGTCAATGCATCTCCGCAAGAATGCACGATATTGACGAATGAAACCAATAGTTACCAATGAGTATTAATTCGCATGGTTTATTATTTGACATCAAAACAAAGGTTTATTTTTTGACATCGTGATTGCGTCATGAAACCTGGTGTTTATATTGGGTTTCTTTTTATGTTTTGATCTTGTAAATGAAAAAGTAAATCTCTTGCAGCGTCGGCTTAAAGATAAAACTATGGAGCCGCGTCATGCAAAAATGGCTCTCCTTCCATATGCGTCCAGAGTAGCTCAAGTCCAACCTGCGCAATCGCGCGGACCGGTCATGAAGTCCAACCTGCGCAATCGCGCCGACCGGTCATGAAGTCCAACCTGCGCAAAAGCGCAGACCGGTCATGAAGTCCAACCTGCGCAATCGCGCCGACCGGTCATGAAGTCCAACCTGCGCAATCGCGCCGACCGGTCGTGAAGTCCAACCTGCGCAATCACGCCGACCGGTCATGAAGTCCAACCTGCGCAATCGCGCCGACCGGTCATGAAGTCCAACCTGCGCAATCGCGCCGACCGGTCATGAAGTCCAACCTGCGCATTCGCGCCGACCGGTCATGAAGTCCAACCTGCGCAATCGCGCAGACCGGTCATGAAGTCCAACCTGCGCAATCGCGCAGACCGGTCATGAAGTCCAACCTGCGCAATCGCGCAGACCGATCATGAAGTCCAACCTGCGCAATCGCGCAGACCGGTCATGAGCTACCGTGTCCGCTAATGAGACCACCAAAACTTTACGTGTCTGTTCCGCAGACACGGAAGCTCCTGAATATACTTCGCGCCCGCGCAGATTGGTCTATAGCTTGGTTGGTGGCTCATTTGTATGTTTGTTCATGATAAAACTTTTTTTATTTATACGATCTAAGTATATTGTCCAAGCAGACACAAATGGTGTATGCACTACAAGCAAATCGAGATGAAAATCGTTTTTCTGAAAAAAGTTTTTTTCAGAGTGATATTGTTTGTCATGCTGCGTTGCATGGGACCTGAAATTGTATTTGCCATAATTTAATTGTCATTTAAACATAATGTATATCTTGTGTCGGCATGTGTAAGTACCGAATATGTTTGACCGTTCAAATCCCGTATTGCAACGGCTAATGTCACAGCAGGCCGTTCGCTTATTTGAGAGTCGCTTGCATGATTAAATGAGCGGCGCTCTGTGAAAAGGGGGTTTTATGCATGTGCTAAAAGTGTCGTCCCAGATTAGCCTGTGTGGACTGGAGGGATGACACTTTCCGCCTAAACAGCATTTTTGCGATGAAGAGACTTTCTTTAAAAGAAAAAATCTCATAAAAGCGGAAAATGTCGTCCCTGATTAGTCTGTGCGGACTGCACAGTCTAATCTGGGACGACACTTTACAAACATGCATTTAACCCCCCTTTCACAGAGCATGGCTTATAAATAAACATAGTAATATGGTGCCAATACAGCGAATAGTCGAGTACATCTAACAATCCAATGCAACCTCGGATCACTATATACCGCTTAAAATATATAACGAAACGAAAGTTGTTAGTTGAGGTTATTAAAAAGGATTACTACATTATTTCACATGAAGACCTTACATATGTACAGTATAATATATTTGATATATGTTTGCAATTAATAAGCTCCAGTAGATTTTGAAGTTATTACACATATATAATTACATATATATTATCGATTCTTGAAAATATAATAACCCTGTATTTTTCATATTACATGTATGTATTGTTGCAGTGAAATGATTTATTACTTTGTTTAATCATAAACTATTAACTTTGTAAACACTGAATGCTTACTATGTCCACTTGCGCTTTTGGCTTTATGGATGTATTGATTTATAAATTTTAAACTTTGTTATAACCTAGACTTGCTTTCCGAAAAAAGGATTAATCGAGCGGCTAAAAGATCGCTGGGATCCCGGCGTTTTGCAAAGCTTCGGGACCACTGGTTGTGACGGCGGAGAGTATCGCCCCAGAGTTGCCTGTGTGGACTGCACGGGCTAAACTGGGGCGACACTGTGGGCACATGCAATAAGCAAAGTTTTCCCATAAAAAGTGTCAAATATTCGCTGGGATCCCAGCTTTTTTCATAGCTCGTGGTCCACTGGTTAAGACTGAAATTGTGACAACCTGTCAAGGAACTGGGGCAAATTTCGGAAGCCATTCTTGAAAAAATCTTTATGTTAAAACACAAACACTGCAACATAACGTTATATATCGCAATAGTTCGTAATACGTGAATTTACGCACACGCGCAGGGACTTCTTTGAAGTTTTTGTTTAAATCGACAAATTATTGAACCAATACAGGCAGATCTACAGTTACATTTTGAAATGCACACTTTATTGTTCTGGTGTTACGAAACGTATCAGGGTGCAACTTATTCGCTCGGACAAGGATTTCCGGCGAGCTAGAATATAAAAATAACGTACTTTTATTTAAATTTGCGCATATTTCCTTACTTTCTTATGCACGGTGTACTTTGTTCATAGTGGTATTCAATATGTCATGGTTGAACACACAAATAACACGCACAGGAGAGTGATGAGTCCATTGACATCTTTGGCACACGGATGTTAATCATAAAACAAGCGCATCTAACCAACTAGCCGCCAAAAGACTATCCCAAGAAATTCCCCGAACACCCAGATGCGCCATCGAACACCCGCTTACACAAATAGGAGTGCGCGTTAAAACTTTCACGTACCAATTAGATTCCAATCGTTATTTTTATACTAGAATTACTTGTTTCTAAGGTGTTTGCGTTATTTACATATTTTGCTTAATTAACTAGAGATTCGCTTGATTTGACAGAACAAATGTCGATCTTTAATAACGAGTGTCGTTATGTATAGATTAAGGTCTGTGCATTTTGTATACTTAAAAAGAATCATCTTATTCATAATTGCATTGCACTATTCAAACTGTTTAAACATTACTTGGCGTTTGTATTATGTAAATGCAAGTGTCGTCTTCTTTTGCTTTCTCTAGGCGATGTGAACTTTCTTCCTCAACGTGTCAGTATCTGCGAAAGATCTCAGTGAAATGTGCACTTAGGAAACAAAGATAATTATATACCATAATAAGCCAACCATATCATTATTTAAGTTAATAATGCGCTTAAACAGAAAGGTATCACAGCTATTAGCAACCTAATTATTTAGACCACCGGTGTATTTGGGTTTCCGGTATACACACGGAAAGCGAGCTATCCAATCGCAGCGCTTCCTTACTAAATGTTTATAAAAGCGTCCCAGGTATGTACCAGTATTTATCAAACGATAAGAAAATACATATAAATAGATGATACATGATAATTTTCAATATCGTCACTGGTATATGGGGTTCACTACTTTTAAGATTTAATATTAAATGTTAAGGAAGTTATCCAATCCACTAATAACGTACTCTATAGCGCGTATCTGAGGTGATTTATTGCTGTTTTAAACATCTAAGCATAAAATATTTTACAGTATATTCAATAAGTGATAATTAGATGACAATTAAATAATTTCGTACACTCACGTGATAGTCAATAACATTAATAAACCACTATTGCATTTACAGCAAGATTTATATGTATTTAAACCACATGTGAGTGTTGATGAGTTATTTTGAGAACGTGCTTTAATATTACATCAAAATATTAAGCGTTAAACGCTGTAAACAAGTCTAAAAAATTCTCTTAAAAACACACGTCGAATCCACGTGTGTATGTGTAATAGTTACTGTATGTTTATAATCTTCAAACGTTTAATTTGGTGAAGTATGCAGTTAACAAAGTGAACAATATATTATTGGATAGTACAGGATACGCATCAGCCAATCAGAGCGGGCGCTGTTTACGTACGCATCGATATACTCTTCACCGAGTTTTCGACAAGCAGTACAAGCTACGGCGAATGTAGAGAAGACGATTAATAGTAAAGTGTGAGTGTGTGTGTTCAAATGCGGGAAGCTATGGCTATATCTTTACTGGAAGCAATTAAAAACGGTGACCAAGATGCGGCTAAACGGATTCTGATACAAAAGCTCTATTCCAACATTGATCGTCAGTCGTCCCGGAAGGACGGCACGCCGCTCTTCTGGTGCTGCTGCCGTGGCTACATGGAGCTAGCGCGCCTTATTCTGCTCCACGGAGCGGATGTAAACCGCCGGACCGCATGGGGCGCCTCCCCGCTGCATGCCGGCGCCGACCATAACCAGCCTGACGTGATAAAGTAAGTAGCTAGGCCGTTACGTGTTTAGAGACAAAATGCGCTTTCCGGTGGAAGGGCTTACGCTGCGCGCAATTCATACTTAAATTTGAAAATCAATCAAACATGCGAGTTTGGAGTTTCTTTTTTGTTGTAAAAAGTAAACCTGATATGTCCAAATTTACTTTTTTTTGCTGAATTCACGGATGGTCTTTAAACCCGAATTGCGTTACGGAAACGGAAACGTATGTCATAAGAAGCACGTGGAAATAGCTTAATTATATCGTTTTGCTAAAATGGCGAGCAGATACTTTAATATTTGTTTAAAATATCGATGATCTAATAACTTCGCCCTTTAAGCATATCTGCTTATCAGTTAAATTAAAGTCGTTTTACTTCCCGTACTTGATATTGTTTTGTGGAGATTCTATAACGTATGAAGAGGCCATATTTTGACTTAATTGCAGTCATGAAGAAAACAAGGACTATGTTATTGATCGATTCAATCATAAGGAGGGGCTTTGCAATTGTCAGGGTTTCGATCGCAGATCACTAGCTACATTATTGTATGTAGTGAATGATATAAAATGAGCTTGTGCTTAAAGGGGCCTTTTCACAGATTTTGGCATTTATTGAAGTTTGTCATTAAATGCTTTTTATTGATTAATTTAAACGTTGGACCTAAAAATCTCCAGTAAAAAACAAGAATACAATTTTTGAAAAAATGAAGAA
This sequence comes from Dreissena polymorpha, assembly GCF_020536995.1. Taxonomy (NCBI): domain Eukaryota; kingdom Metazoa; phylum Mollusca; class Bivalvia; order Myida; family Dreissenidae; genus Dreissena; species Dreissena polymorpha. The sequence goes on from NC_068359.1 coordinate 30,389,503, forward strand.
ATAAAGTAACCCGCAACAGGGCTCGAACCACTGACCCCTGGAGTCGTGCAGTAAAAAAGTCTTACGCTTAGACCACTTGGCAATCCGTGCTTATGATAGGATGTGATGTATTTTTTACTTTATGTAAGCAATCCTCGTAATTTCACAAAATATAACGACAACAACAAAACTTTCCAAATTATTCAATCGTTTCGCGCTGCAAAGCTTTATCATTTTTAGGTTATCAAATCGTCAAAAGATGCGTATAATGGATATTTTAGAGCATGGTTAATGTTCAGTATTACTATTACCTCACAAATATCACACCTAAAACGAAAATTTGCGAATCTGAAACATTTTTTTTTAATTTTGTCAATTTACCAAAACGTGAAAAGGCCCCTTTAAAAATGCCTTGCCGGAAAAACACGGCGAACATCTTGATATACTTACCATCGTTTTATAACGCCCGAATATTAATTAACATAGATTTATTACACTCATAGCATATTTAGGTAAACCGCGGGTCTCATACCATATGCGGGCAGATTTTGCGCAGTCTGGTCAAACGCTTACCTCTCCGCTTTTGATACCATGAAACATGGTAGTGGACAGGGCTTAACCCATTTATGCCTAGCGTCTAGAAAAAAAAGCCTTGGCAAACAGCGTAGACCCTGATGAGACGCCTCATCATGCTGCGTCTCATCAGGGTCTGCGCTGTTTGCTTAAAGGAATTTCTGTAAGAAATATTCTAAATATAGAAATAAAAATACTAGACATCCCTCAGAGCTCCAGATAAGGGTCGTATTTTCGTAATAATAAATTATTTTCAAGTCCGTAACGTATTTATTTTAAAATCTTGTCGTACCATTAAGAATAACAAAATCAAGTTACGAATATTATTTTTACATCAGTTCGTATCGACTTTTATTGAGTTCTTTTCGCGTATTAAAGATCTTTTCGGTGCTTATATAGAATGGTTATCGGGTTTGTTTAACAAAGCGCTTTTTTTCCAATAAAAGCGGCGTGTAAAGTCTATCAGTCAAAAAACAATTGCGGCGCCCAGAGAGCGTCCTAAAAAACTGCAAAGCGTGCAAAAACACGCTTTTAACATATTGTACGCAAAGTGAGCCGAAGTTGAATGTTAAGAAAGACATTATAGGAAAGATCGTATACGATGCCGTATGTTCAGTTGCCGACACAGTCGGAAAAGCTAAAAATAAACGCGACACGACGGGTCCAAACTTAAACAAAAACATTGAACGAGTGGAAGGGACAATTCCCGTGGCTAATCGTTGAAAATATTGAAGGGGAGACCCATTTTAAATGTGAAATATGTAAAAATTCATCGAAGGAATGCAATCTAAGCACAGTTTGGGCATATGAAGGTATTTGAAAAATAAAATTGTATAATACTGAATAGACACTATTGAACTCGTATAAATAAAGTTGCTAGTATGTTTATTTTGATTTTTTGCATAAAAATAACCATTATTATTGATTTTTAGGTCATTTAGAAAAGTTAAGAATTATTTTCCAAAACTTAGTAGTAACGTTAAAAATAAATTTTCAGAGTTAAGTATTCTTTTTGAAAACCTGGTAGTAACGTTAAGAACTTCACAAAACCTTATCTGGAGCTCTGATCCATAATTTTGGAAATAAAATTGATCCAATTTAGAAGGATGGGAGAGTCCACAGGCATAAATGGGTTAAGCGCAGGCTGGTGTAGAGCTACGTTGACTGCATATGGCATAAGACACATTTTCGCGTGACTCGGTTCATTAAAGATTCAAAATGAAATGGGCGGCACACTGGCGTATATGACAAGCTTGGTCGAATATTTGTGTGTATCTGTTGGGGCGGCCACGTTAATAAGGAAATATCTCAACATTCAATTTACTTATAATTGTCACTTCATACCATGTTAATGACTGGTATGTTTAGGTAATAGACGTGTGTTAGTTTGCCCTTAGGGTGTTGATACGCGCGTTCTCTTGCAAACGTTGGGCAAGAGAAGTAAGGCGGTTTATTACTGGTGTTGATTGATTTTCAAACACTAATGATTGGCGAATGACAGACGGGAGGAAATGTCGCCCGGTCTACCGTATTGCCGAATCATTTATGTAAATTTGAACCATAGCGAATGATTTCATTGGTTGGGTCAATACAGACGGTAGTGGTTTTGGCTAACCATATTACTAAAACAACAACTTTTTTCTTTTCATTTTCCTGTTCCGGGAACATTCGGTGTCTGCCGACGCGATGTGTTTTATATTAGACCACAAACGGAATGTGTGATTGGTGGATGAGATTAATAATTAATTATCATTATTATTGATATTTGCGAAATATAGATACAAATGTATTAGAATAACTCGGAACACATATCAAAATGCAAAATGTAATGATCACACTGTATTCCAAGAACCCCGTAGACGTGTTTAAATTTAATTAATGTCACACATCAATGAATGAAATGATTGGTCTTCCTTTAAACATTCCAGTGTGTATGATCGTTTTCGAACCTGTCCTTGCAGGTTACAGAAAACCACAACTACCAATATAGATTTAATAAAAATGAAATAACGGCGCGTTTGATTTTTTTGGGGTAAACGATGATCTAAAGTTGATTGATCTCGTTGATTGTATAGTTAACAATCCGGACGTTTCGCGATGTTATATGGAAAAAAAATTGCTTGTTAATAGAAATGTTCGTAGCAATTTCTGTCGTTTGGTATTTGACAGCAAGAATAATTCGCCACGCACGGTTTCCAACTAGCGACACGAGTAATGGCCATAATTATGTCAGCTGAACACATTTTTAAGAAATACTAAACCGCTGAGAATTTCTAAAAATGTGGCGAAGAATTAATAATTTTCTTTATTCGTGTTAAGTTTCAATTCCGGGGTCACTTGAACTTACTTATGAGGAGCTATTTATGGACAATTATCAATGATTTTACTCGGCTTGACACTGATTCAACGGAAATCTAAACCGGAAGTACTGATAGATTTATTGAGTCGATTTTTCAATCTGTTTCTATAATTCCCCGACGGATGATTGTTGTGTATGAAGGGAAACAAAATCAATTTTCTCATCATAAAATAAAATTGTTTTACAGTTTTGTTTTTCCCTTAAAATTCATTCTCTCATTTTCGTAGTTTTAAATGTATGTTGCCCACTTGAACTTATTTACATCCATACTTAATACTGTAAACAGGTTTACGTCACAGATTGATAGATTGTTAATAAACTTGCGTCAGAGCAACAACTTAAAGCGATAGCATGTTAAACTACGGTATAATTGTGTTAAGGTAGAACGCTAGTTCAATGGCTTGCGTATATTAACCGATACGGTTTACTGCAGACTGACACAGTTTGGGGTGAAATTACCGTCACCAACTTGTTTGAGTTCATATAAATACTCTCAGTATATTAATGTTATTGGATATTTTTTGCATTAAAAGAAGGGGGTTTGATGTTTACTTACGTTAGCGAATCAACAAACGCGGTATGAGAAATTAAAGACGAGAACATCAATAAACGACCGTGAACTAGTTTAATCATAATCACAGTGTTCACGACCGGGTTTCTATCGAAGGTTCCAACAATTCACCATTGTCGGCATTGGTCCGTTTCCTATTTATCATGGTAGTTTTTTCGAAAAATTTCAAACCGGATTAGCCTTTCCAGCCCGCACAGGCTAATAAGGGTTGACATTCTCCGCACAGACTAATAACGGTTGACATTCTCCGCACAGACTAATAAGGGTTGACATTCTCCGCACAGACTAATAAGGGTTGACATTCTCCGCACAGACTAATAAGGGTTCACATTCTCCGCACAGACTAATAAGGGTTGACATTCTCCCCGCACAGGCTAATAAGGGTTGACATTCTCCGCACAGACTTATAAGGGTTGACATTCTCCCCGCACAGACTAATAAGGGTTGACATTCTCCGCACAGACTAATAAGGGTTGACATTCTCCACACAGACTAATAAGGGTTGACATTCTCCACACAGACTAATAAGGGTTGACATTCTCCGCACAGGCTAATAAAGGTTGACATTCTCCGCACAGACTAATAAGGGTTGACATTCTCCGCACAGACTAATAAGGGTTGACATTCTCCGCACAGACTAATAAGGGTTGACATTCTCCGCACAGACTAATAAGGGTTGAAATTCTCCGCACAGACTAATAAGGGTTGACATTCTCCGCACAGACTAATAAGGGTTGACATTCTCCGCACAGACTAATAAGGGTTGACATTCTCCGCACAGACTAATAAGGGTTGACATTCTCCGCACAGACTAATAAGGGTTGACATTCTCCGCGTTTATGGAATTTTTCGTTTAAATCGAAAAATCTAGTTTAGGCGGAAAGTGACGTTTCTAAATAGTCTGTGTGGACTGCACAGGCTTATCTGGGACGACACTTTACGCACATGTATTTAGCCCCCGGTCTTCACAGAGCGAGCCTTGTTTGTTGTGTACATTTTTCTGCGTATTATTCGGTGAATACAACAAAAACTATTTTGGGTGAAATATATTATCCGCAAAACAACGCAACATCAATTCATGAAAATAATGTCACTTCTTGACGAGTCAAGTCAACCTTATTTTCGAGGAATAAAGATAACTGTCAAGTCGCGTTGACATAAACTTGTTGCTCGGCAATCACTATGATACGGAAAGCGGAAACGCTAGTAGCTGATACCTCTGTACGTAATTGATTGTTGCAAAATATAGGCGGCGGATAATAGATTGAGAATTAATCCATTTATGCCTAGTGGACTCTCACATCCTTCTAAATTGGATCAATTTATTTCCAAAATTAGGGATGTCTAGTATATTTATTTCTATATTTATAATACTTCTTAGAGAAATTCCTTTAATCAAACAGCGCAGACCCGCATCGTGCGGCGTCTCATCTGGGTCTACGCTGTTTGCAAAGGTCTTGTTTCTAGACGCTAGGCCTAAATGGGTTAATGAAAAGATCTTACTGTAACCAAAAGCAAGGATCAATTATGTTTAAAAAACAACACTATTGTAATAAAAAAGAACAAAAACAAATCTTATGTTTATGTGAATGAATTGAAATGACCTTCATAGAAATCGTAAACACTGGGGATGGGTAATTTTCCCTTCTATAAGCCGATACGTTAGTATGTTTGTTAGTTAAGAACGCGTTACCGTGATTGATTACGGCGTACAATAACGGGCGGTGACGTTGACTGATAGGGGAGGGGGGGGCGGGCAACCAGTGAGTACCAACGTTCGAAGTGACTAATAAGTCTCAAAAAGACGCACAATCGATAAAAAGAAATTTAGTGCCGGTGAATAACAGTTAAAGCCACGAAAGCTTAGTTTAAGCTTTGTTCAAGTATGAACTGTTGATGTTATTCTCGGTTTCTCGGTGAAGGTTCTGGTGCAACATATAATTTATATTCCGGTTTCGTTTGCTGACAACATTTTTAGTTGGCAATATATCAATATTTAGTTCATTGCACATGTGTATACATTTTCTGTAAATTATAAGACATATATCAGTATATTAGTATTACATTCAGCGTTGTTTGTTCGATGGAAGGTTCTGATTGTTTCTAAAAGGGCGGCATAGTTTCTGTTTTAGTTTTGGTTACCCGAGGTCGCTGTATGAAATGAGTCGTGTTCTGAGAAAAATGGGCTTAATGCATGTGCGTAAAGTGTCATCCCAGTTTAGCCTGTGCAGTCCGCACAGACTAATCACGGACGACACTTTCCGCCTAAACTTGATTTTCGGTAAGGAGGGACTTCCTTGAAACTAAAAATACCATAAACGCGGAAGGTGTCGTCCCTGATTAGCCTATGTGGACTGCACAGGCTAATCTAGGACGACACTTTACGCACATGCATAAAGACCAGTTTTTTCAGAACGCGCCTCATATAATACAGTTGCTTTACATGTTCCACGCGTTATAAAGTAAGCGAAACAATACTTATTTGATTAGTTTTTTCGCTTTACATGTACTTTTATATCAATGGTAAAAAATATGGTTAACACATTGTTTTAGTATGGTTGTATTCCCTTCGATATAACCATGCGATAAAAGAAAAATAAATCAGTGAATAAGTTTACAAAATGACCCTATCGCACTCGTTTAAACAGCCCTGTTAACTATTTGCAATTACGCTGATTGATGATGCAAATATTACTGGTAATATATTCACATTAAGAGCGAACAAGCAACGTAGCGTGCTCTTCCCTGCCCACCGCAAACCAACATCTGTCGTCAAACAGCTTTTCAATGGAGAAACGTTGACAATATTTAGTGCATGTTCGATTTGTTAAATGAGTTGCCTTGAATTAACATTGAAAAACAATAATAAAAACAACAATTATTGCCAAATATTAACAAAATGTAAATGGCCAGTTTATTACAATCCTTGCGTTTTTGGGGCAGCACTCTGTAGATCTACAGTCTAAGGATCTATAGTTTTACATGATCTATAGTTCATTTCAAGTGCGCATGAACTGTTCGAGTTCAATAACACGTGCGTTATCTTGCTTGTGTTTTTCTTACGAAGAAAACATATCGACTGTAACAGCTTGCTGCGTTAATTGATAAGACGACGTCCTTCGTGTTTACAACACGCTGTTTGTAGTTTGTAGTAGTATTTTCGCTCTGTGAAAACCTGGCTAAATGCTTGTGCTTAAAGTGTCGTCCCAAATTAGCCTGTGCGGACCACACACACAAATCAGGGACGACCCTTACCACTTTTATAGAATTTTATATTTAAAGGAAGTTTCTTCTCAATGAATATCGAGTTCATATGGAAAGAGTCGTCCGTGATTAGCCTGTACGAACTACACAGGCTTATATGTGACGACAGTTAACGCACACTCCTTAAGCACGGTTTTCCCAGAGCGAGACGTAATTTAAATATCTTAATTTCGCGTTATCGTGTTATTAAACCAGGGCCAATGCACCTTATAATTTCCCTTTGTTTAGCTTGCATACACACTTTTCCGGATTTCCGTATTTCCGTGTAAAATATTGGACATCTTTTGGTCGTTTAGTTGACAGTTAAGCTGTCGTTCTGTCACCAAAGGTGAAACAGCTCTGATGTACGACCCTCGTCTAACTCGACACACATTAACGATGAACCAAAACATTTACATTTTTTTTAACAGAAGATATAAATGAAGATTTAACTCTAAATTCTATATGTGTAACTCTTTGTATAAGATTTAACTCTAATTCTATACTTGTAACTCTTTGTTTAAGATTTAACTCTTAATTCTATTCTTAAAACTCTTTGTATTTTTACTTTTATTGTGTAATGTTGGCCAGAGGCCTTTTGTTACGAAACAGATTGTATTGTCTTGAACTTCAGGAAAATTGTTCTATAACCCTTCATGGAACATGTCGCCCACTATATTTTTACTCACGGAAAAAAAAGCGAGTACACTACAGTTACGCCCGAAGTCGTTCTCTGAGAAATTTGACAATTTTTTTAAATTCATTGCTTACATCAAACCCATGCACCGTAGCAGTATGAGAAATCAGTCTAGCAATCACTTCTGTTTCGTAAAATTGTCTTATTGATTCATCAAAGAGTTAATTAATTCATCGCTGATCGGTTATCGTTCCCTAATCCCACTTTTATTGAATATTCCAAGTATTTCGTGAGTTGTACTCCCACACTGCCGTCTCCGCCCGCTACCTTAAGATATGTCATCATTCAATAGGTTTGATTTATCATGATTCGATATAGCCAATGATCGCGATTCAATAGAGCTAATGAATAGAGAGAGCGGGGCGTAGTGGCGGGTGTTATGTGAACTATTTACCGCGTAGTATTTTCTCCCTACGATTGTGCAACTATCGTGATGTAAACACACACTTGGTGAGTCATACGCTTTAAAAGGTTCATTACTTTGTACGAAAAGTGATGAGTTCACTAACTTAAGAACAATAATTCGAACCGCGTTCTAGAAAAAAAAACTTGGTTCAAAGCATGTGCGAAAAGTGCCATCCCAGATGAGCCTGAGCAGTCCGCACAGCCTAATCAGGGACGGCACTCTCCGCTGAATTTGGATTTTCGTTTAGAAGAGACATCCTTTCAACAAAAATTCCATAGAAGCGGAAAGTGCCGTACCTGTTAAACGTATGCGGACTCCACAGGCTAATTTTGGGACAATATACGCTCATGTATTAAGCCCAGTTTTCTCAGAACGATGTTCCATTAATAAAACAATTTCTGTCAACCTTTCTCGGCTTGAGCAAAAATAATTTATTACTGTGACATCTTTACAGGTATGTATTGTGCATTTAGATAACTAGGTTTATAATGTATGACATCTTCGCGTGATGTGGTTTTATTTTCACTAGAACTGCACACCTTTATTTGTTTTTGTTTGTAACGCAACGAATGGTTTGTACTGAATTTTAAATATGATCACAGTCACGATGCTATGTGGGTCACGTAGGGAGATAAACAATTACTTACGGTATTGGTTAAACGAATACACCCACAGATCACACGCTTATTTGTCATTTACTTTACAAACAATATACTAATAGTGCCTCGTGTCTTAAACCTATCCCTATTAAATATCCAAATATGCATGTTTAACTTGTCACGTTTTTTTAAATAAGACAAACAGTATTCGGCATTATTTATGAGTAAGCACACGTGATGTTCATGTCACGATAGTGAGGATCTCTGAAAATAAATAATTCTACGTGCCATGAGAAAAATATCGGAATGATGTACAATATGAGCAAACCGTGGATACAAATCATATAAGCTTCGTTTTGGAAAAACTGGAGTTAATGCATGTGCATTTCGTTAAAGGGGCCTTTTCACAGTTATTGGCATATTTTCAAGTTTGTCATTAAATGCTTTATATTGATAAATGTAAACATTGGATCTTAAAAGCTCCAGTAAAAAATCAAGAATAAAATTAAAAGAAGGAAAAAAAGTAGCCGGTACCAGGGCTCGAACCAGTGACCCCCGGAGTCATGGAGTAAGTCTGAAGTAAAATCGTACTAGCCCTCTCGGCTATTCCGCCGAGTATTCACAGAATAAGTATTTTATACCTTATATAAGCAATCTTCGTAGTTTCGTAAATTTAAACGACAACGACAGAACTCTCCAAATTATTCAATCGTTTCGCGTTGCAACGCTTTATAAATTTAGGTTTTCAGATCGTTAAAAGATACATGTAATGGCTATATTGGACTATGGTAAATGTTCAGTAATACTGTTTCCTCACAAATACTATAACTAAAACGAAAATTTGCGAATCTGAAACAACTTTTTTCAATTTTGTCAATTTACCAAACCGTGAAAATTTCCCTTTAAACGAAAAATTTCATTAAAGCGGATTTTGTCGACTAGGATAAGCCTTTGGGTGCATTGGACTGTACAGCCTAGTCTGCCACGACACTGTAGTGTTGTTCACTGTATTGGTGATGTGTAACCTATATAGTGAAGTCCGATTCTCACAGTTAAATCATATTACACGTGTTTTCCTTTTCTTTTTCTTTTATTCAATATTTGACTGCTGTACGAGCTACAACATATTAGACACTTTACGCACATGCATTAATCCCCGTCTCACAAGAACTCGGCTCATAAAATAGCACAACCAACGTGTTTGATTAAGGTATTTTCTGGTTGCTACCTTATTATTTAGGTTTGCGACCGCGCGCCCCTGTATGTGTTTGTGAGCGAGCGCATGGTAAAGTACCCGAGGCGGGTGGTTCGAAATTGGTGTCGTTTTACGATTTCCGCACACGCAAATGCCTTTTAATGGTTTTCATCAAACACGACATAGAAGCATCGTCAACAAGAATGAAATAAATTCTTAAATCACATCAGTTTATGCTATATTGATTTTTGAAAAGATTGATTTTTGTATCATATTGTGCATATTTTGTATTATCATAATCATCATCGTCATCATTATCATCGTCGTCGTCGTCGTCGACGTTGTCGGAATTGATAAGGAAATTATTATAACCTTTAACTGTATAGTTCATTTTATTTTTTCCCTTGTAAGTTCGTATGCATGTTTCAAAATATATACTTGTGTTTTGTTACTGAAGACCACATTGTAAAAAAGAAATTATTTCTTAATGTGAATTCTTCATGAAATAAAGTTATTATTATTATTAGTATTATTATTATTATTATTATTATTATTATTATTATAATTATTATTATTATTATTAATGTTGGAGCCGTGATTCAAATGAATGCGAGGCAACATATGCCGTTTCCTCGAAGCCTCTTGCATGAAGTATTAGTTGGAAATGACGGACGACATGCTGCCATGCAACTATCGATCCCAAGACGCTTTCACTTAAGATGAACGCGATGCGACGTTGCTTCCGTATTGAGAATTTTTTGTTATCTTTTTGCTCTTCCTGGTATTGATGCTGGGTCTGCGGATCAATTCTTTCGTCTTAGTGGAAATGATTTTGTTTGAGAGATGTATACGAGGAAATAATAAGGCAATTATTGTTTTTCCTTTATTGTCTGTTTGCGTGTGTCTCAAAATGGATCCGACAAATTAATTACAATAATAGAGTAAAGAAACTTCAGAACGTATAATAAGGCTTTCGAAATCCTATTTTTCTTGATTGGTAACATTAAAAAAGGATACGCGTTTGTCAATAAATATAAATTAGTTTTTATCAGATGTAATCTTCCGCGGTTGAAGTCGCGATTACGCGTCATTGCAAAGCTTGAATAAGGATGAGAACGAGAAAATAAAGTTGTTGTTACTTGAAACGTTACTTTCTGTATACGCAAAATGGTTTTGTTAATTGTAACAATTAGATGAAAAAAAAACCTCATGTTTGGCAGCTAAATGCATATGTTCTAACATAAAATAAAAAATGATAAATTGAAAGAAATGAGTTCCTTCGTAGCCACATTAAGCGCCAAACATGCGATCTTGAATTATTATCATTCGCCTTAATGTCAGGAAACGAATGAGAGTGTGTACTTTACCTTAAATGAAATTCTGGTAATTTTATCCCTAAATTGACAATCGTATATCCGTGTGTTACAAAAATAGCAGCGACATGTCTCACGTCAAAATTGCATAAAGTTCTCTCAAAGAGGTATATTTAGTCTACTTTTGTACCAAGAATAGGCTGCTTTTAGTGAAAAATTACGCTGCTCCATTTATTTTATTTCCTTATTTGCGTGTCGCGCGTTAACACATGTGATTTACGGACGTTTGACGTCAGTGACAGAACATTATTTCTCAACCCGATAACGTTTTGTTATTTTGTTATGAACTAGTACATCGTGTGATGAATGAGTAACTTAAAATGTATTGCCTATCTCCGCTTGTAACACTGCATATATACACCATCACATTATAAAGTTCATCTACCACATATATTCATTTCTTCTTATAAATAACTGCGTCAATGGAAAATGGGTCTTATGCCACTTTAGACCAGCGTTGCTCTTTGATGCTACGAAAAGGCTCTAGTTAAGCATATTCAGCGCATTATTTATTGTTGCAATCTCTTTCAGACTGCTGGTGGACTTTGGCGCCAACGTGAATCTGCAGACGACCAATGGCGACACGGCCTGCCACCTGGCGGCCTACCGCGGCTACAAGGAGTGTGTGTATCGCCTGGTGCAACTTGGGGCAGATGTCAATGTTCGGAACCAAAAGCACCAGACGGCCGTTCAAGAGGCATACTCCAGGGGTCATTACGACATATACTCCTATCTTTTGAGGTGTCAAACTCTAGGTAAGCATTACTCAATTCGCCATTTCATTTTAGAACTGTGTAGGGAATGCTGTTAACTCTTTTACATTCGTCTGCATGACATTTCGTGGTTGTTTAACCCATTTATGCCTAGTGGACTCTCCCATCCTTCTAAATTGGAACACTTTATTTCCAAAATTAAGGATGTCTGGTATATTTATTTCTTTATTTTTAATATTTCTTACAGAAATTCCTTTAAGCAAACAGCGCAGACCCTGATGAGACGCCGCATCATGCGGCGTCTCATCGGGGTTTACGCTGTCTGTAAAGCCTTTTTTCTAGACGCTAGGCATAAATGGGTTAACAAATCGGTTTGTTGCATACACGTTATTTCTTGGATATCTGAATTTGGAAGAAAATGAGGGATTTGTGTCGTTCATTTTTCGTTTGTTTTAAATACGTTTGAACGGTAAACCCAATAAATGAACGATAAGTAATATCCCATGAATAATTATGGTTTTGCAGTAAGTTTGCTAAAGGCATGCATTTTATAATGATTCTCATATTCATAGTAAGTATCTTTGAAGACGGAGACAGTCATCAAAAAAGGCGTACTACTTTACCAATTAAATTTTATTCGCTTTATTTTGTGTGCGGTTTTCCAGCTTTCAATTTCGGTAGAGAGAAATAGGCTAAAGGATAACAGGCTAATGTCCTATCGCTCAATTTCAAATTTTTACTCAGCTATACAAATTAGCTTCGAAAATAGTTTTGGTGTTGTTTGTTGTAATGCAAATAAACATATTGGCCGTGCTCTGTGAAAAGGGGGCTTAATGCATGTGCGTAAAGTGTCGCCCCAGATTAGCCTGTGCAAGGCTAATCAGGGACGACACTTTTCGCCTTTACTAGATTTTTGCTGAAGAAGAGACTATCTTTAAACGAAAAATATCATAAAATCGAAGTGTCGTCCCTGATTAGCCTGTGCGGACTGCACATGCTAATATGGGACGACACTTAACGCACATGCATTAGAACCCCCTTTTCACAGAGCACAGTCCATATTGAATGTCAACTCCTGAAATCCATATTGTTTTAACCCGGTCTCGAAGATTGTATCTGACTGAGAAACCAGTTAGAGATACGTACGAATCTGATCTCCAGTCCGCATGTCTGGCGAAGTAAATACCAATCGGTGTCAACCCATCCATCAAGTATAGTAAACTGAATATTTGAAAATGTCGAATGTCAGTCACTGCATTAATCATTGCAATGAGCGTCAGAGGTTCGGTTGATGCTTGTAAATAAAAGACAAAGAACGAAACTCGTAATTGACAACAATATTGTGTTGTCCTCTATGATGAACACAGACGCGACGGCCGGAATATTTGCATGTTTGCAATTATTATTGATTGAATAATTTTCAATATATTGACACATGAAAAGACGAACAAAAATTTAAATGACAACAAATCCGACTGAGCAGTTATTATTTATATTTATTATTCATAAGTCCAATATGTTTTTCTTATTGAAATGCGGTGCAAGTTATTATGATTGATTATCGTAATTGGCAAACAAATAATGTAATTTATGTGTAGATCCAGACATTAATAACATGCATAAACATACATAAAGAGATCTACGAACAATGTGACCGATATTAAAACCTGCTTTTACACAGTTTGTTCGCGCATTATTTTCACTCTTCGAGTGTAGCAGCTTCCCTCTCGTTTGATCCATTTAAAGGGATATTTTCACGGTTTGGTAAATTGACAAAATTGAAAAAAGTTGTTTCAGATTCGCAAATTTTCGTTTTAGTTATGATATTTGTGAGGAAACAGTATTACTGAACATTTACCATAGTCCAATATAGCCAGTATATGTATCTTTTGACGATTTGAAAACTTAAAAATTATAAAGCGTTGCAACGCGAAACGATTGAATAATTTGGAGAGTTCTGTTGTTGTCGTTTAAATTTTCGAAACTACGAATATTGCTTATATAAGGTATAAAATACTTAAATAGTGTATAACCGGCGGAATAGCCGAGAGGGCTAATGCGTTTTTACTTCAGACTAATTCCAGGACCCCGGGGGTCACTGGTTCGAGCCCTGATACCGGCTTCTTTTTTCCTTTTTTTATTTTATTCTTGATTTTTTTACTGGAGCTTTTAAGATCCAATGTTTACATTAATCAATATAAAGCATTTAATGACAAACTCCAAAATATGCCAAAATCTGTTAAAAGGCCCCTTTAAGCCTAGTGGACCCTCCCATCCTTCTAAATTGGATCAATTTATTTCCAAAATTAGGGATGTCTTGTATATTTATTTATATATTTAGAATATTTCTTACAGAAATTCCTTTAAGCAAACAGCGCAGACCCAGATGAGAAGCCGCATCATGCGGCGTCTCATCTGGGTCTACGCTGTTTGCTTAGGCCTTTTTTTTTCTAGACGCTAGGCATAAATGGGTTAACCTTCTGTATTACAAGCTTCTGTATAACAAGCGACTATTAATTATGTATAAACTGGCATTAAACAACATGATTCGTCACACATTAACATAATCAATTCGATATATGTGCTGATTAGGTTGTATGTATAAATGACATGTCAATTAACAGGGCCTAATAAAGATATTGCTGTGGGAAATAAAAATAAAAATAGTTTAGTTCCACGAAATGTCTTTAAAAGCTGACTGGTTTGCATGAATTGGATCTAATTTGCGACGTTTTGGTATACTCATTAATACATAAATAAAAATAGACAGGTCATGCAAAAATGTGTTTTTTTCGACACATGCGGCCAGCGTAGCTCAATTGCGGACGACGACGATGACGACGATGATAATAATGACGACGATGATGATGATTTTGATAATAAAAAAAATGCAATATGATACAAAACTCAAAAATCAATCTTTCAAAAATCAATCGTTCAAAATAAATCACATCAAACACATCACAACAAAGTATTAACAAAAAAAAATTAGCATACATTTATATCAATGATTTGTTTGTAGGTATTCTTCAAATTTTATTTTGAATTTAGTATTCGTAGGCACTTGTCGGATGCTTATTGGAATTAAAAAGCATGAACAATAGTTAATAAGCATCGCATTATATGAGCGTAAGGCTATATTCCAAGTTATTTGTGTAAAGCGGGGTTTCCGAAAAATATTGCTAAAAAAACTCAAGACTTGTACGCAATTCGATATTAAAAGAAAACATGTTGTTAGCATACTATTACACTTTCTCTTTTCAGTCACAAAACCAAGTCTTTCATCGACAGCCGAGCAGAGGAACTTCGTCCCTGTCGGTAAACCGCTCATTCCAAAACAGATTTTAAGTGAAAACAACAGGAGAGAAAGTTCACGTAGCACCGACAGTACAACTTCCGAAATGTCCAGTTTTTCACTTCCGTCACGCGCTTCTTTGGATTATTCGTTGCTAAGCGAATACGAAACTAAGTCGAATCGGCCGATATTGTGTGATGGGCGGATAAACAAAGGAGTAGTGGGGGTGCTAAGATTGAACTATTTCGGACTCGACAGTCAATTTTCGAGCGATAGAAGCCCAGTGTCATCGCTAGGAGCCAGTTCTTTGAATGATCTTTCGTCTGTCAATTCTAAGAGCACAACAGTCCCACCGCGGACTTTAATGTCTTTCAACAATATCTGAAACAGTCGGTGCTTTTGACCTTTGCATGTTTATTTATTTAAAATTGTCAGGTAACCCATTTATGCATAGCGTCTAGAAAAAAGGCATTGGCAAACAGCGTAGACCTAGATGAGACGCCGCATGATGCAGCGTCTCATCAGGGTCTGCGCTGTTTGCTTAAAGGAATTTCTGTAAGAAATATTCTAAATATAGAAAGAAATATACTAGATATCCCTTATTTTGGAAATAAATTGATACAATTTAGACGGATGGAAAAGTCCACTAGGCTTAAATGGGTTAAGGCTAAGTGTGATATGACTTTTGTGTTCTTCATTTACAAAGACTAGTTCAAACGTACCTCGGTGTTAACGGTAAACTGACGCGTGCTATTGTTAACATGTATAAACTATATGTTGATAATTTTCTTTCATCTTTTGTCTTATAATAGTATAATATCTATTATTTTGTCAACAGAATGGCCGTGTTTCGCAAAATACATTTATGATTAATGTGTTTATTGTTTGCTATGTCATACGTTTGCGTCATAATAACTTGCGTCATATTTGTAAAATTGTATCTACAAATTCTCATAAGCCACAGGCTCA
Organism: Dreissena polymorpha; assembly: GCF_020536995.1. Lineage (NCBI taxonomy): Eukaryota > Metazoa > Mollusca > Bivalvia > Myida > Dreissenidae > Dreissena > Dreissena polymorpha. The sequence goes on from NC_068359.1 coordinate 30,405,475, forward strand.
TTAGTACCATTACGGGTTTTATAGTTGTGCATTGTTGTTGTTGTTATTGTTGTTGTTGTTATCACGGTGATACTTCTTTACTCATTAGGTATTTTGATTATCAATTAAAGGACTTTCAAAGTCAGGCCATTCTTGTCATTACAAATGCGGGTATTTGAATGCTTTGGAATGCAGATTCCTATTAAAAAGCGCTTATGATAAGTTTAAGTAACGACTGAATATAAGCAACGTCATGTATAAATGTGTATTAAGCCACATATGGCCAGCGTAGCTCCAGACAATCCCGTGCATCCGCGCTGTCTTGTCAGAAGTTACCATGTCCACGTATGAGACCACGAAGCCTCGCGTGACCTTAACACGGACGACGTGGCTCCTGAACTGTGCCTGTCGTTGAATATCGGAAATAAACCACACTACACTAAAATACTTCTCCTCACTCCATTCGATTTCCTTCGCGTGATTTATACAGGAACCTAATTGACAGCCGACATCTGAATGGTGTCCAACGCCTTTGTAATCGCATCTCATTTAACACCAATAGCATTGGCAATAGTTTTAATTTTATGAGTCCGACTCAGTGTCTTCACTTCAATGAAAAGGTTAATTGATCATCAAGCTGCTTTATTGTAATAATAATTGTAACTATAATTAAAATATTTAAGCAATCTGGAAGCCCGTTTTTTGTGATTTGTGGTATCTTGTTGTCTAGTGCACCGGAAATGACAGCTTGAAATAGCCTTTTTTAGGAAAAAAGGAAAATATTTTATGAAGCCTCGCTATGGGAAAACGGCTCTCGACTCATGTGCGTTAAGTGTCGTCCCATATTCTATTGTGAAGTCCACATAGGGTAATTAGAGACGACACTTTCTACTGCAACTGGATTTTCGCTAAAAAGAGACTTACCTTAAACAAAAAATATATAGGCCTACCTTAAACAAAAAATATATAAAGACGGAAAGAGTCGCCCCTTATTTGCCTGTGCGGACTGCACAGGCTAATTAGAAATGACACTTTGCGCACATGCATTAAGTCCAGTTTCCTCCGAGCGAGGTATATAAATTACTACTTCAAGTTTGCCAGTCGCTTACGGAGAACAAAGTCCCGATCATGAGCTTAGTAAGAGTTGGAGGAATGGCCGAGGGCGAGACTGGCGAGTGATGCACTGTCCGTGAGTGCTTAAAGACCACCTTTTGTATCAAAGCAAAATATTTTAATTTTGTGTGTGTGTGCGTGCGTGCGTGCGTACGTACGTGCGTGTGTGTGTGTATGTGTGCGTGCGAGTGTGTGTGTTTTCTTCAGCGCCTTAGGCTGAATTATGTGAGGACCCAGAGTGTTTACCAGCACTCGTACATAATTGCAATTTCCAACTACTAGCATTTTATTTTGGCATAAAGTAATTCAAGTTTGGTGTGCTCTTGTGCTGTGGGGGAAAGCTGAAAACCCGGGGAAACCCCGACTGTTCGGTATGGCGACCAATTATCAAGCTTACAATCGTTTGGAGCAAGGGTTGAACCGGGTTGCCTAGGTGAAAAGCGTGTGTGTCACTGCGCTAACCGGATAGCGTTTTTATTATTGATGAAAAACTCGTGCAATTTTATGCGAAGAAAGTACTCTGGTCATGGACCCACAAGGGAGTGATTGCTTAAAGTAACATTACTACTCAAAATCAACGAAAATTTCGTACAATATTTCGTAAAATAAAGCTAATCAATTAAAAATCATTGTTCCTTATGGCAATTGCCGAAATTTCAACACCAGATGTGGTCTGGTAAAATAGATGATTTGGATACAAAATGCTCGTTTTTATTATGGTTTTGACATGGTACCATTTTAGTGTTCGTGTGTCGTATGAATAGATATATTCGCAAGAAATTAGCATGGAATTTATTGTGGTCACAAATAAATAAAAACGAGCATTTTGTATCTACAAAAATCTATGTATTCATACCACATCTAGCGTTGAAACTGTGGCTATTGCTATAAAGAACACTGATTGTTTAGGTGTAAACTTTATTTTACGAAATACTTTACGAAATTTTCGTTGATTTTGAGCGTTATAGAGACTTTAACAATAACATACGACAACATTAAACAATAGCTTGTATTCGAGATTCCTGTTGTTTTAATGATCCGATTATTTAGGCATTGTACATTTTCCTTTAATCACGTACGCAGTGGTCTACTTTTTGGTTAACCGTGCATACATCGATGTTGCTGTTTCGCCTTAATTAGTGTATACATGCACTTAAATATACATTAATTATTTTAATGTGTTCTTAACATATATACGTACGTGTAATGCTTATAGGGATACATCATTTATTATATGTTTTTGACAAATTATTTGTACATGTGATGCAAATGAATTAATCTTTCATTGTATTTTGCGGTTTTCTTTGTCATTGTTGGTGGCAGTTCATGATTCATGGAACTTAGAAAAATTGTATCGAGTATTAATCCTGTTGGTAGTTGCAGTTTCCCATTCCCACATATGGGCCGCACTCTGGGAAAACCGGGCTTAAAGCATATGCGTAAAGTATCGTCCAAGATAAGCCTGTGCAATCCGTTCATGCTAAAAGGGGACGACCTCTTCTGTAAAGACTGGATTATCGATTAAAAGAGGCTTTTTTTACACGAAACATTCCATGAAAGCGGAAACCATCGACTCAGTTTAGCCTTTTCGGACTGCACAGGCTAATCTGGGACTACACTCTACGCACATGCATTAAGTCCGGTTATCACAGAGCGCGACTCGTATTCATTTAAAGTTTTCTCAAAGTAGGGCATTTACATTCGCTGTATGACATTGTATAAGATATAAAGACAAATAATTTCGAATACGTGATTCGTGTTTAAAGGGGGCTTTTCACAGATTTTGGCATGTATGTACCGGTAAGTTTGTCATTGAATGCTTTATATTGATAAATATTTATAAGGATTAATAATAAAGATATTGAAAATGTTGAAGATATCTTAGAAGAGTTTTACAATCATTTCATCAACATTTCCCGTTTAGTTTCGAACAGAAAATATGACCCAAACATTAATCAAACTTTTTAAACATTTTTATACCAAAAAATAGCAATGAATGTATTTGACATTCCTCATATTTGACGTTCGGAAAATAATAGACTCTCAAAATATCCAAAGCTGCCGGTATAGACCATATTGGCGCTATAATTCTCAAATATTGTGGGCATACCATTACTTCTATCATTAATAATTGTATAAATGCTGGAAGTTTTCCTGACCAGCATAAATATGCATATGTTTTGCAAATACATAAAGGTGCAGATAAAAGTGATCTTAACAATTACAGACTTATTTCTATTCCCCCAACAATTTCGAAGATATTTGAGAGACACATTACAAATCAACTAAAATCATATCTTGAAAAGCATGAACTACTCCACAGTTACCAATCTGGTTTCCGCCAAAATCATTCCTGTCAAACATCCTTGATTCGCCTTGTAGATTCTTGGTTACAGTATATTGATTATGTTCGCATGGTTGGATCAATTTTCCTGGATCTCCGGAAAGCATTCGATTTAGTAGATCATAATATTTTACTTGAAAAACTCAGCATGTACCCTTTTTCTGACAATGCTCTTGCTTTGATGTAATCTTATATTTCTAAGAGAAGACAGTGTATAAAAATAGGTTCAAGAAAATCGTCGTTTCCGTGTATCAAAACCGGTTTTCCACAAAGCTCTATACTTGGGCCTATTTTATTTCTTATTTACATTAATGACAGCCCATCCTTCGTTAAAAACTCAACAATTGATCTTTACGCAGACGATTCAACATTACACGTATCGGATAATAAAATTAAAAATATACAATTAAATTTGCAAAACGATTTGGACAGTATAGCAACATGGGGCTCCTTTAAAAACATGTCAATTCATCCAAACAAAACTAAATGTATGATTTTATCAAAAGCTCGTAGTTCTACTGACAATCTTAGACTTAATATTAATGGCATTATCCTTGAATAAATCAAAGAACATGGCAATCGCACATAAACAATGTATGTCGTAAACTTAACTTTACACTGGCCTTATTAAAACGAATTCACTCTTTTATTAACTATGAAACAAAGAAACTATTTTACAACTCATATATATTAACGACTATGGATTATTGTTGCGCATTATGGTGTTCAGCAACACAGTCACACTTACGTAAAATACATTCGATACAAAAACGAGCTGCTAAAATAATACTGAATAAACCATATTCAACTCCTTCAGCTTCCTTATTCACTAAACTTGGTTGGTTGACATTTAATAACAGATGTACTTTCCTAATTGGATCTATTGTTCATAAGTTTGTAATAGGCGCAATGCCCTCTTATTTGACTAATAATATTCATATCTCAAACAACAATGTGTACGCTCTTAGATCCACCACCCACACTGATATATAATATTTTCCGTTTAGAACAAATCATGGAAAATGAGCGTTTTCGTTTTTTGCACGAACCGTATGGAATTTCATTCCAATAAGCATCCGACAAGTGTCTTCGGAAACTACATTCAAAATAACATTTGAAGAATACCTACAAACAAATCATTGATATACATGTTGTTCACGTGATAGTATTTCTATGTTAATACTTTGTTGTGATGTGTCTGATGTGATTTATTTTGAAAGATTGATTTGTGTATCATATTTTGCATATTTTGTATAATCATAATCATCATCATCATCGTCATCATCATCATCGTCGTCGTCGTTGTCTTCGTCGTCGTCCACGTCGTTGGAAATGATAAGGAAGTTATTGTGGCATTTAACTGTATAGTTCTTTTTTTCCCTTGTATATTCGTTTGCATGTTTCAAAATATATACTTGTTTTATGTTACTGAATACCACATTGTAAAAAAGAAATTATTTCTTAATGTGAAATTTTCATGAAAAAAGTTATTGTTATTATTATTATTATTATTATTATTATTATTGTTATTAATGTAAACATTGGATCTAAAAAGCTCCAGTAAAATTTAAAGAACAAAATTTAAAAGAGAAAAAAGTAATCTTCGATAGGGCTCGAAGCACTTACCCCTGGAGTAAAAGTCTACCACGTAGACCACTCGGCCATCCGTGCTCATACAATGAAGGATGTATTTTATACTTTACATAAGCAATTCTCGTAGTTTCACAAAATATAACGACAACAACAGAACCCTTCAAATTATGTAATCGTTTCGCGTTGCAACGCTAAATAGTTTTCAGGTTTTTAAATCGTCAAAAAATGCATATAGTGGATATTTTACAGCATGATAAATGGTCAGCATTACTGTTTCCTCACAAATATCATAACTAAAACGAAAATTTGCGAATCTGAAATAACTTTTTTTAATTTTGTCAATTTACCAAAACGTGAAAAAGCCCCTTTAACGATTTACAGCTTCATATCGAGATCGTATAATCAAAAGATGATCAAACGTATTTAAATATCTTGGTCAAAAATATGATGTCATGACAGCACAGAACAAAGAACTCCCCAGAGTTCTGATGAATTCTGATGTGATTAAGATGTTCGAACATCAACAAATTGAACACGCAGTGCCGTATATCTTGTCAAATAAAGACACAATCAGTCGACTTAAAGACATCGATCACCGTGTTCTTTTAATGCTATCTAATTAGGACTCTTTTTCGACTTACATAATGGCTAAAATATAGTTCCTTTGTTTCGTTCATACTGACGAAAAGAAAAATAGTTTTCTCTTTCTTTCCGTTCATGAAAAGTAAGGAAAACATAAAACTACAATTGGCGTCATAACATGAAAAACAAAAATGTATCCGTGTTTCTTTTATTCTATGAAAACGGGATACAATCAAATTACAAAATCATGATTTTGGTGTTTCGTTTATTCTAGAAATGATGGCAACATAGGCTCATTAATGATACAATGTAAGGTCCGCGCTTTTTTATAATAAGAACGCAAATGGCGATTTAAAATGACAGCAATTCGGTTTCATTGTCCCGTTCATTCATGGCGGAATTTGACACATGCGGTCTTTCTTAAAGTAACACAAATACTCAAAATCAACGAAAATTTTGCAAAATATTTCGCAAAATAAAGTGAATATATAAAAAAAAAATCAGTGTTCATTAAAACAATTGCCAAAATGTCAACGTTAGATGTGATATGGTAACATAGATTCACAAGATACAAAATGCTAGTTTTTTGGTTGTTTTTTTGTACAATATATTCCATTTAAATTTCCCGCAACGATGTCTATTCATACGACACATGAACACTAACTTGGTACATGCACGTTTGTTGAATATATTTTCTTGCAAAAAAACAACAAAAAGAGCATTCTGTATCTTGTTAAATGTATGTTACCAGACCACATCTAGCGTTTAAAGTTTGGATATTTCTATACTAAACAATGAATGTTGTTTGTGTTAACTGTCTTTTTGTAATATTGTACGAAATATTCGTTGATTTTGAGGGTTTATGGGCTTTTAATTGAAAGGAGATATTCCATTATAGATTGGTATTGGGGATGTTCTTATTTGAACTCATCATCGCACCAGATACAGACAAATGTAAGTGGTTAAAGTGCACGCGACATGGTAATCGCGTGCGAACATCTGTTGCAGTACTTATCGCATTTACGAGTGATTGTTGTGGTAACCAATCACTCCAACGCATACCGCTCCGGAAGTTTAAAATAGTCGACAGCTTACGTTATCAGATGGTCGCGCTCGAAAGTGCATATGTACAGATATACCAGTCGCGTGTGTTCAGTTGAAGTGGACACATACAATCATGTTTGCAGTTATATGTAGGTATACGAGCTCAAAGCTGTATTATTGCTGTCTTATTTATGCATACCCACTGTTGTGGAAGCAGATTTCCAAACTAGCACTCGTAAATCAAAGCGCATTGGGTGATTCGGTGTTGGTGCATAAGATGCTTCATTCTTGGTAGTGAAGCCGATATCCACAGAGCGGTCAGACGTGCCCACTTACTGCCAACGTCCACAGAGCGGTCAGACGTGCCCACTTACTGCCAACGTCCACAGTGCGGTCAGACGTGCCCACTTACTGCCAACATCCATAGAGCGGTCAGATTTGCCCACTTAAAAGAAAATACGAAATAAGCGCACATACAGCGTAAATGAATGGTTGGCCTGTTATGTATTGACTAAATATAAAAGGGGAAATTCTACCGATAAGCAAAATCTTGGCTGCGCTTTTACTAATTTTTACCGACTGCTAGAGATATGAATGTTCTTCTACAAGTGTATACCGACTTACAAAGATATATTATGCCGTTCAAATTATTGTATTTACTAACCGACCGATAGGATTGCCGTTTGACGTATGTACACCGCATAACAGAACGATATGGTTGCTGCTCGACGTATGTATACCGAACAACAGACATATATGATTTCCGTTTGAGATATTCATACCGACTGACAGCTAGATATGGTTTCCATGTGTCTTATGTATATCGGCTAACGGGAATATGTTTGCCGTCACACAATTCAATGAGGTGTAAAGTTTCATTTGTGATCGCATAATAAATAAAAAAAACTGCCACATACATGTATATCCAAACATTAATATTCAGATATTAACATTTCATATATTGACGTTCACTATAACTACCATTGTGGTCTGATTTCCTTCAACTAATCACTTTCAGTTCAATAATTTAACTACTGAGCTATGTTAAGTGCGCAAGACCTTGGTATAAATGGTTTTACGGACCGGACACTTAATTGGCAATTGCGATTAACAATCCTGTGTTCGACATTGATTGCTGATTCATATCAAAACGTTGAAGGACACAGCACGTTGTTTGCAAACACGCCAATGAATCATTTCGCATATGTCCGCCTACTTCAAGCGCAACAGACGGTGTTAAATACTTTTTGCTCATTGTTGATGGAACTTTGCAGCGAAAGTTATAACTTAGTTTGACAAAATTGTTTTTGCACTAGTTCACAGAATAAGGATACATTTAACGTAATGTTCCCATAATTACAATCGGTTTTGTTCGTGCATGTTTTGCAAGAGTTTAAAAAAAGTGGAGTTCACTGCTAGTTCCACCTGTTCGGGATTTGGGATCGTCAATTTATTAAATTATAACACTCGAGAGATGCGCCGGTTTCAACTCTTTTATTCATGACGTTACATGGCGATCCTCTACAAATAGAGATATGAAAATAATAAATACCAGGTTCAAATCGTAGTCAAATTACAATTGCTAATACATAAACATAGATAATATGTTCAAAAATGTTTACTATTTAAAATCATGTAGATCTAATATCATGTAGTACATAAAAACTAAACTATCGTATCTTATAAATTATTACTTAAAACAAAATGAAATAAGCGTGTATAATAAAGATATATCAAAACTCTTACCGATCTTTGGTGCCTTATAATGTATTTAGCTTCAAATCCTGAATAATTATGTGTTTGTCTTATCAATAGAAAGTTATCATTTTAACAATTTAAAAACTAAGAATTTAAATATATATTTAATTCTTACAGTGCCCTCCATGAAATTTCTTAATTTCATCTCATAAAAAAGAAGTCAAAATTCATAAAATACATACAAAATACACTTATCAAAAGGTCATGTACAATAAAATGTTCTAAAGAAAAACTCAAAATACCATAAAGCCAAATCAAAGAAAAGTATTGTGTATTTAAACAACTTAATCAGTGCCCTCTAATAAACATAACTTTGTTATAGGTCTTACAATATTTGTGCTTCTAGTTTGAAATTATCATTTTCGTACAAGCACATCCCTGCCCTTAAATACTTCGGTCACTCTGCCTAGTGACCACTGCCCCCTGGGGATGTTGTCATCTGCGACCAGTACTATGTCACCGGCTTGTAAGTTTCTGGTTTTCCTTTGCCACTTTTGGCGAATTTGAAGGGTTGGCAAGTATTCTTTCACCCATCGTTTCCAGAATACGTCGCTGAGGTATTGTATTTGTCTCCACCATCTTCTGCTGTATGCGTCGTCTGCTTGGAAAAATCTTCTTGGTATACTGAGAGTACTCTACATTAATAGTAGCATGCTTGGTTTCAACGCTGAGATGTCTTTTGGATCGTTGCTAACAGGGGTGATAGGTCTGTCATTTATAATCCTTTCGGTCTCGGCAATCAATGCTAATAATTTCTCGTCTGTTAAGAGCTGTTCATTAGCAAGGGATTTCAGTATCGTGCGCGTAGACCTGATCATGCGCTCCCATGCTCCACCCATGTTGCTTCCATATGGTGGGTTAAACTTCCATTCTACGTTGTTCTGTAACAAATATCTTCCGATCTTTGACTGGTTTCACTCTTCTATAGATTTCCTCACTTCTTTATCTCCGCTGACTAGATTGGTACCGTTATCACTGAACAATTTTTCAGGATATCCTCGTCTGCTTGTAAAGCGTTGGTAATCCGCAAAAAACGAATCAGTGGTCAAGCTATGCGCTTTTTCTATATGGACCGATCTTGTTGTTAAACAGGAAAACAGGCAACCATATCTTTTAACACTGGATCTACGTTGTTTTACCATCAATGGTCCAATGAAGTCCACGCCTACGAATGTAAACGAAGGTTTGTCAGGTGTCGTCTGCTCTTGGGTAAGTGGTGCCATCTGCTGGGTGATTAACAGACCGTGCTGTCTCTTGCAAACAATACATTTTCCAATGGTCTTCTTGACAGCGCTAGGACCACGTAGTATCCAGTAATTCGCTCGTAATTCAGCAAGTACATGGTGTCTTCCTACATGCCCATTGTTGTTATGGCAATTGCGAATAATTAGCTCTGTCACGTGATCATCATGGGGAAGTATAATTTGGGCTTTGTCATTATCCATAGTGAGTTTTCTTCCAGACATCCGAATGAGTCCGTTTACTAGAATTGGATTAAGCATAGCTAATCTGCTATTTTTGTTCACGGGATTGCCTTTTCTAAGGCCTTCAATTTCCTGCATAAAATGGGCCCTATGTACATGTCGTAATATTGCACGTGTAGCGTTCTGTGTTCCGACTGGCACGAGATCTCCACGTTTTAACTCTTCTGCATCTAAGGATGAGTGTTTTCTGCAGAATACTATGAACCTCTGTAGCCAGGCAACCGCTCTGAGCAACTTGTTCCAGTCAGGAAAGTGACTGATTAAGTCGTCGATATTTGTTCCGGTGTACGATGCGGTGGTGTTGATTACAACTTTGTGCTTGATTTCCGAGTCTTCTTCCGCTACTTCCGGTTTATTTGGTAAACAAGGCCAAGTCGATTCATCGTGCAGCAGGTACTCTGGTCCATCAAGCCAGGTCTTCAAACTGCTAACGTCTTGAGGATCAATGCCTCTCGATGCTAGATCTGCGGGGTTGGATCTGGAGTCAACATAACGCCACTGTTCAGGTTTAATCATTTCGTGAATACAGCTAAGTATGTTTCCAACAAATGTCTTAAATCATTCATCATCCCAGCCTTTTTTCTTTCTGCAGAGCTGCTGTATGATTATTTTCGCTCGCAATGTCACTGGGCTTACAAATCCAAGTGGGTCGAAAATGGCACTAACTATGGAAATGATGCCGCGTCTTGTCAGTGGCTTATCAGCTATTCTTATTTTGAAAGTAAAGTTATTTCATCGTTATTGACGTTCCAATTTACCCCGATGCACGATCACACGGAAGCGCGTCTTTCGGGTCGAGACTAATAACCGTAGCTGCACGTTCAGATTCCTGAATTGTATTGAGTACCGCTCTGCTGTTGCTGATCCACTTCGTCAATCTAAAACCTCCAATTTGCACCAATGATTGCAGATCCGATGCTAACTTCGACGCTTTTTCTTCTGAAGCCACTGATTTCAGGCAGTCATCTACGTAGAAGTTCCTATTTACTGTATCTACAACTTCGTCAGGGAATGTTCCCGCGTTATCACTGGCTGTTCTTTTCAATGCGTTCGCCGCGCAGCTAGGAGATGAGGTGGCACCAAACAAGTGCACCTGCATACAATAAGTTTTCGGACTCATGGAGATGTCCCCACCATGCCACCATAGAAAGCGGAGTTCGTCACAGTCTTCCTCACACACGCGGACTTGATGGAACATGACTTCTATATCTGCAGCTATGGCTATCTTTTCCTGACGAAATCTGGTAAGTACGCCAACGAGACTGTTCATCATGTCAGGGCCCTGCAGAAGTTTACTATTCAACGAGATGACCTTGTATTTCGCGGCACAGTCAAATACCACACGTAACTTTCCCGGTTTATTTACGTTGGTCACGGGTTGGTGGGGTAAATTCCATATCCGCTTGCAGTCTGTATCTTTATCTTCTACTTCTTTTGCGTATCCCTTGCCGATGTAATCTGTAACTGTTTTGGTGTACATTTCATACAATGTTTTGTCGTTTAAAAGTTTTCTCTTCAGTTGGTTAAGACGTGCGTGAGCCATCGCCGAATTATTCGGTAGTATAATGTCGTCTGCTCGCCAAGGTAGTCCCATCTTATAGTGACCATCCACGTGCGACAGGGTTGATTCCATAATACGCAACGCTCTCTTATCTTCAACTGACATCGAATCTTTTTCGCAATGTGGCGCGTCGTTGAAATCTGACGTCCACATACGTTCAAGCTGCTGTTGAAATATAACGTCACTTGATTGACCAAAGTAGATATTCGCTTCTTCTCTGGGGTGATCTGTTCGGCTCGGTTCTATACTGGCTCGAGGGACTGGTCCACGAACTGCCCATCCAAGTCTCGTTTGTATCGCATATGGTTCGTGGCTGCATCCGGAACGCACTTCAAGGGGTATGTGTGCTTCGGGGAAATCAGTGCCAATCAATAGTAGGACTTGGTTTACTTTCACTTGGGGAATATGCAGGTCGGACAAGTATGAAAACCCGCTAATGTCATCAGACGTCACAACAGACCGTGTGGAGATTGGTAACTGCTTGACCGTCCAAACATTATTTAGCTGAACGCTGCCGCCATTTCCGTAAACATGACTCACACTGAGGTCTACTTCCTGTCCATGAGTAGTTCTTCCGGTCGAGCTGATAGTCGATATCTGGAAGGTGACGGGTCTACTGCGGAGGTTCAACTGCTGGATCAATCTCTCATCACAAAGTGTTTTGTCTGCACCATCGTCGAGCAGGGCATAAGTTTGACAGAAGTGACCGTTCCCACCCTTAATAGTTACAGGTATAATCCCCAAACATGTCTGAACAAATGACCCATTTACAGCTGCACAATTAACAGAAGGGTGCGAAACAACATTTTCTGGTTTAACCCAACTATGCAACAATGAATGATGTTTGTTTGTACAATCAGACATAGTACACATTTTGTCACGTCTACATTTTCTTGACATATGATTGCGTTTAAGGCAATTAAAACATAGTTTGCATTTTGCGACATACTTCTTTCTATCTTCTAAAGACATATTTTAAGTTTTAAGTTTTTGTTCTGCGATAAGCCGTTTCACTATTGCGTTTCTCAACCTAGATGTTGATGATGAAGCACTTGATATAGCGTCTATTTCCACGGGAGTCCATTGCGAGTATCGTTCTTTGAATTTCACAAAGTTTGTTTTACAACTTTCAAAACTTGTTTGTAGTGCTTCTTTGGTTTTCGGGTCTTCGCAAAGTTCGAAGTACTGGACATGCACTTTTTTGAATTCTTCATATTTGTCGCACAGTCGGTCGAATAGCTCTCTCTTACTCATATTGTGTTTTCTGATGATAACATCTGTGTTTCTAGTTCTTTATATAATTTGGTTAACTGCCCAAGATGTGCGGCTCGACTTTTCTTCGCTGTTGTTACGTCCATTTTGTTGGTTTTATATCTTTAGTTTCGTTGATAGTTCGAGAATTGTTCGGGATTTGGGATCGTCAATTTATTAAATTACAACACTCGAGAGATGCGCCATGTAACGCCATGAATAAAAGAGTTGAAACCGGCGCATCTCTCGATTGTTGTAATTTAATAAATTGACGATCCGAAATCCCGAACATTTATCGAACTATGAGGTCAATGTCATCAAGTGTTGATGGGTCTTAACACGATGGAGATAGAGCTGTGGTTGCCATGGAGAGTCTCATGCAATATCTTCTCAAGGGACAGGATAAACAGGATGGGAGAGAGCCGGACATCTGACGGACGCCCACTGATATCCTGAAGAAGTTATCCTTCTGTTCATTGAGAAGTACTGCGCCTGCTGGTGTTTCCGTAGAGTTCTTGGATGACTTGCACCAGCCCTTCGTAAATGTAAAATCCTCTCAGAACCTGCCATAGGACATCATGCGACGCGCGATTAAAAATTGTCTTAAAGTCGATGAACCTGTGAAAGAACTCATGTTGGTGTTGTTTCTCAAAGATGACTCTGCAGTTGAAATTCTATTCCATTGTTCTCCGCCCACCGCTGAGTATAATCTGCTATTCCGCAAGCAGTTTCTATGCCTTAGTTTTCAATCGGTTGAAGATGACGCGTAGACTTACCTTGCTGGTATGGGTGACGGGACTGCTGGTGCGGTAATTCTCACACAGCTTGATGTTGCCCTTTTCCAGTAGGGGGATAAACACAAACGTGTTCCACTCCGTTTTTCTCGTCTCTCTATCAGATCTTCTGGCATTATGTCCCCATTGCTGTAGTCGTTGCCTCTCGTCCGTGCTATAACAGCTCTTCAATGTCTGATTTAGTCTACAATGACATCATGTTTGGTTGGTGCAAACAACTTTACATACTAATAAATATCAAATAATCATGCGGGCTAATTGAAGTAAACCATGAATGAATGGTTAGTCCATGTGAACTCATCACTCACTAAACGCATTGATCATGCAAAAAGTAATTGTAGAGGATAGGGGGCCCTCAATCCTATCATTCATTTTAAAGACGAATGCGACGAAATAAAATGATCCGCAACATCAACCACAGGTACATGGTGGCGCTGCAAAACACCAGCGCCATGAGCAAGGTTGCCCACACATGTGTGGTACGAGTCGACGACATCTTCGATATGAGCCTCGCTGTAAGAATACCGGATTAAATTTATGTGCTTAAAGTGCCGTCTAGATAAGCCTGTGCAGTCCGCACTGTCCGCTTTTGTAGTATTTTTCGTTAAAAAGTAGTATGTTTTTACCGAAAATACCGTTTAGGCGGAAAGTGTCGTCCCTGATTAGCCTGTGTGGACTGAACTTGCCAATCTCGGCGACAAATGCTTTAAAACCTTTTTCACACAGCGAGGCCCATGTCGATGAAAGACCAAATATTTTGAATGATTACAGCTTCAGCTGCGGCTTGTTATGTATCACATATTGAACAAATAAAATTAAATCTATAAATCAGTGAGAGGAATAATACAGATGACGTAGACAGTTTTAAAAACATGTTTTGAAAATTGTGTTTCGTTTATGAAATGTCATCATATGAAGTGAATAGCGTTGATAAAGCGCTTCATACGCGAAAAGATTGAATACTTTTGAATGATTTGATGTTTTCGTTGAATTTTATTATCACACCTGGATCACATCTATCAAGTGTAATTAATTTTTGACACTTTGGCCGTTTGCTCATTAGCCTCTTAATCAAAAGGACCCTGGTTCGAGCTCCGCCGGGGACTATTTTCTACCAGCGCATACGCCAAGGCATGTTCATGTTTGGATTTCATTTTTATATTATTCATATTTCTTCTGTTAAAATGTGATCAAGATGTTTGTATGTTAGTCCAAAGTGAACAATTAATCAATTTATGCCTAGCGTCTAGAAAAAAGGCCTTGGCAAACAGCGTAGACCCATCATGCGGCGTCTCATCAGGGTCTGTCCTGCTTGCTTAAAGGAATTTATGCAAGAAATATTCTAAATATTGAAATAAATATACTAGACATTCCTAAATTTGAAAATAAATTGATCCAATTTAGAAGGATGGGAGAGTAAACTAGGCATAAATGGGTTAATCAACTTTGTACAAAGTAGGAGCAGGGGATGTCTCGCAATCAACGCATCCTTGACATTAATCACCATTTAACGTACTATAGCACATCACCGGATTTCACGGATTTCTTGCTAAGATCGTTTGAGGTTATGTTAATGGAATGAGTCGTTTCTCAGGCTGATAACGTTTGCTATATACAAAAAAAGTAACGGGTTGTCATAAAAGTACGATCTACTGAAATTGTTGGATTTCATGAACATGCAAAACACACTTAGCAACTACTGTACATTTTATATTAAATTACATGTTTATAAATATATTGCTATCAAATAATTGTTTACTGTAAATGAACGACACTGAGTTGCGATGAATGGGAAGTTAACTACGAAGTTAATGCGAATCATAAAAGCATCGTCTGATAACAAGCTTGTTTCGTGTTCAACTGCGGCCAGTTCTCTCCTCGGGTGAGTTTTCTCCCCAATTGAGTTCTCTCCCGTGGTGAGTTCTCTCCCCTATGGAGTTCTCTCCGCTGCTGAGTTTGAGTTCTCTCCTTTTTGAGTTCTCTCCCTTGCTGAGTTTTCTCCTTGGTTGAATTTTTTCCCTGTCGAGATCTCTCCTCTGTTGAATTCTTTACCTTGCTGAGTTCTCTCCTATGCTGAGTTCTTTCCCCACTGGTGAGTTCTCTCCCCTTTTGAGTTATCACCCCTGCTGAGTTTGAGATCAGTCATTGTTGAATTCTCTCCCTGTTGAGTTTTCTCCTCTGTTGAGTTATCTCCATTGTTTATGAGTTATTTCCCATGTCGATCTCTCCTGATGAGTCATTTCCCCGATTTTATAGGGTGTGTTTTTCGACTAAAATTATAGATATGGGTATGGTTTTGAGCATCTAAGTATAGATATGGGTATCGAAATCAGAAATTTGCTTGTATATAAATGCATATTGATTTAAAAATATCAGTATCAAAATGGGTATGATAAATGTCATTCTTGTATATAAATGGGTATCAAAAAGTAAATTTCAGCAGCGGGAAAGATATAATAGCAAATTCAATAAGTATACTGTATTGATATGAAATAGATTAAAATTCTAGTATGAAATGTGTCCACTTTATCAAATTCTAGTATTTAGATTGGTCAGGTTTATCAAACTTCTTGTATTGAAATGGGTCCACTTTCTCAATGGTATCGTATACAAATGGGTATGCTTTTTCAAAAATCTTGTATCAAAATAGGTCTACTTTATCAGAGTTCCGGTATAAAAATGGGTCACATTTAGGAAGTCTCAGCGGGACACCCCTACCCTAAAATTTGGGAAGTTACCCCCCTCCCCCCCCCCCCCCCTCGGGTCATTTACCATGTTGAGTGCTCTTTCCTGTTGAGTTCTCTCACATGCTGAGTTCTCTCCCCTGTTGACGTGTCAGATTTAACAACAAAAAATAAAAGAATTATAAAGGTGATCAATTTCATGAATTCATCTGATAAATAACACAAACTGGTAATAGAAAGTAATTCCAACCAATTTCCTACTTAAGTGAAGAAAACCAGTGAATGCAATTATTTAATTGCATAACGGGTTGTTATAAACATATCATAACATATCATATTGCAATAAGACACTTAAACCCGTTTTGCAACATAAATTATTGCATTTATGGGTTTTCTTCAGTGAAATGTGAAATTGGTTGAAATCGCTTTATATATACACTCTGTGTTTGTTAAATCAAATTTACTAATGAATGTTTTTTCACTTCCATTGTCTTTATTGTTTGGTCGACTCTAACACTTCCGTTTTATTTTTTTTTAACACGACATTTGAAACTTTTTTCCAGCGTTTCAATTTGAAAAAATATCAATTTGCAATCAGAAACTGCAACCTGTTTTGCAATAAAATTATTGCATTTCTGGGTTGTATTCACTTCAGTATCATTGGTTATAATCTCTTCCTATCCACATTCTGTATCGTTTTATCACATTAACTCACGAAATGTATTCCCTTTAATGTCTTTTATATTTTGGTCGACACTTAAACTTATGTCTTATTTTGAAAAAGAAAATCCCTAAGTACTAAATTTGTTTACTTTGCTTTTGCAGTTTCAAATAAATTTGAATCTATTAGTACATGTGATTTTATTTTATAGGAAAACGCGTTTATTGCAAAACGGGTTGTAATACAAATTTTACATGACAATAAGGCACTCAAGCACGTTTTGCAATACAATTATTGCAAAACGAGCTTATTGGATTTTTGCGAAGGAGATATTTCTTTTTAATGAAAAATGCAACAAAAGCGCAGTGTTGTTCCTGATTAGGCTTCTCAGACTGCTCGTGCACGTGCGCATAGTATATTGCTAACAAATTATTGCCGATATAACTAGATTGTACAAGCATTATATTGCAATATTTCTTACAGGTAAATGGTAGGAGTGTTATGAATGACGATACATAAGAGAAAAACATACAAAACAATTCACACATAGATACAAAGAAGAAATCTTGCTTTCTCGAACATATATCTCATAAATTAAGATAACTAATTCACATCATGGTAAACTGATACAAATTGATAAAGCAGTCCAAATGCTGGTACAAAACGATCGAAAGCCGACAAGCAACCCGGAAGACAAAATCTATCAAAGTTTATAATTATATTGACAGTTGGCTTTCGGGCTATCTCTGTTTCTTGTGAATAGCTTGGTTTGTGACAGTTACCACTTGAACGTTGGCCTGTTATAAACAGGCATGTTTGGGCAGCCACTGTCGCCTTTCTGGCACAATTTGAGTCTCATGACTCTGTCGCGTATCTGTGCCAGTCTGAGTATTAATACTCAATGCTATCCCTATGAATGTGATGCCGCAAATCGGGTATCTACAAATCTACACACATGGTCTTTTACAATTTTCACATCCTATATTCCCCCCAAATCGTAATTCATAGCACCGTTTGTCGGTATTTAATAAATGTTAATCAATACATTCAAATAATTAACTGAGCAACGAATTACATTTATTTATAGGTCTTCGAAATGTCAACCAATTTTAGATGTTTTTTTATGTCAGAGGCTCTATTCACAAAACAGACATTTAACAGTATATAATATCAAAAGAAACATATTAGAAATGATCTGGAAAATATATTATATTAAAAAATGACCAACTAATATCAGAACTAATATATGATACTAAATATGAATATACTATGTATTTATTTATAAAAGTATAATACGTGATAGGATCATGGATCATTTGAAACAGTTCTTTCTTCGTCCTACATTCGTAACGTTATCAATCAGAATGAGAATACGCTATCTGTGAAATAATGAAGTATGTTTCCACCAATAAAACTGCATCCAATTTCGGTATATACGGTATCTGTGGTTTCATATTTTTCAGCTGGTTGCTCCCTGGAAGTTTGCATTGTGCCGCATGTTGTTTACCCTTCCCATACCAAAAAACAAACGCCTGCGCAATTAAACATATATTAATTTATTTAAATCATCATTCAGGGATTAAAAGCTCACATATTGACATTGCTATCACTGCCACACTGATGCCATCCAAAAGCCAAAGTTCAATAAATAAACCCACAAACCAAAGTTAAACGTTTTAATCACTGAACAGTGTGCGTAACCGTGCGTCAGCCCGTGATATGAATGATAGTCCAGACCGGATTATACGATGATTAATGTGTGATTCAGATAAAATGTTGAGGGATACAACACATTGTTTTGATAAAAAACGCTCCAATTATTCATATCGCAAATGATCGAATACTTTCACATGTTTTGCTCTGTAATTGTTATTATGCAGAGCATCAGAATGCTATTAACGTGTTAATGTATAGAGTATTTTGTGTGGTCTGTGGATTTCTTTATTATATATTTAATCGTTGACACCTTGGCCTATTACAGGGTATTAGTGACGACTATTTTAACGTGCATCACAAATGCATGTAAAGATAATGTTACTTCTCTTTTCTGTGACTTCAAATCGTGAGTTACTAGGTATGCCTGATGATTTATTAATCCTTGTTAAACAATCATTCAGTAGACGCATTCACCATGCAAAGAATACACATTTTATATTAAATAATACTCTCCTTTTATTTTAAAGAAGAATGCGACACGAGTTAGAGCCTAAACCATCACCTAGCGGTACGCCTAATAGCATTTCAAGACGTACTCTATATGATAGATTTATAAAATTGAGCAAGTTTCAGCTACTAGAGCTTTTAATACATAACAACTGACAATGATATGTAATAGAAACTTTTTTATCAATTTTATAGGATTGCGTTATATAACAATGTTCTTGACAAATATTAATTGCACTGCAAATTCACTCAATTTTCATAATTCGACCCTTACCAAATTTTCATATCAAGGAAGCATTTGGATTAATGAATATTACATAAATTTACTATATAATCAAATACAATTGTGGATAGCTCAAATGACTAATAATTGCATTATTCCTAAAATGTGCACACATTCCAAAACCGTTTAGAAGGTGACTTTTTCTCGATATAGTTTTTACAGTAGCACACATATAATGAACAAATCAAATTTGGCGCAATTTTGTTTAACAGAGTAACGTCAATGTGACGTCATGGCGTTATATCCTTATTTGACGTGCGTTAGGATAAATTAATTAGAGGTTAATACCTCTTTGCTTGAGGGCCAGATGTGATAATCGGCCCGAAGGCCGTAGGCCTCAAGCAACGATGGTATTAACTTTTTTAATACTTAATCCCCGTTAACTGTATTATTTATTACAGAACCTGCTTTCCGTACTTTAATTGATCACGCAATTTTTGACGTATCTCATGTGACGTAATTTCTGTGACGTTAACTCTCTGGATTTTATTGACAGCAACTCCTCGTTGAGGATTTATATTAAACAAATAAATATTTTTAAGCATCGAAAGAATCCAAAACTTATTTCGGATTGTGTGTGTGTCATGCATTATTAGGAATCAATTTTGTTTAATCACTCCGACAACTCATTCGATTTTGTAAATCGTGTTTTTGGTGAAAGTGGTTAGCATTCGATACAATCGTTTAAAAAGTGTGATTTAAAATCAATATAAAATAACGGGTGGAATAACAAAAAAGTACGGAATAGCAAGCACATCGTTGTTGTTTTATTAATATTAACATCGGATTAAGTTGTCGATGTAAGTGTTTCTTTAACTATAAATTTTCGTCAGTTCGATGTATCATGTTAAAGCTTAAATAGAGGCATATATCTAGAATATACAGAAGAGTTTCAGTTTCAATCGATATTTGTATTATTCAAACTGTGTGCTACGTGTCGTTAACATTACGTTTGATTCTTTCGTTGAGATTAGGTTAGTTGTATTGATCACCGTTGGCTGAGACTGAATGTGGACGCCATTTTGTTATTACGTAACGCGTTGGCCGTGACGTATGCTGATTATCGACTATCAACATTTGGCCCGGCGGGCTAAACGTGATATTCACCTTGCTTTGACCGATAATCACATGCATTCAAGTCAATTGTGTTACTATATATAGTAGCATTAGTATTAAAAGTGGTTATTTTGTGGTTCCTGATTAGAAATAGCTCTAAAGTATTAATGCCTTCGAACAACTAACATTGCCCTCTACAGTATGGCGAATGTACATATTGGTTTCAACCCGCAGTTGGCTTGTTAATCGCAGAGTTTCCAACAAAAATTCTTCATATAAACCAAAGAAAATACGCCTCATGCGTTATTCGTTTGCGTTTACATTACCCGTAATTCCAAGCGATCTAATATAATTCCATTCAATTAGATTTAACAGTATTATGGAGAATTAGAGCGCATCATAGGCCTAAGAAAGACATCTTCATTGTCAAATATGTCTGGAACGCCAAGGTTAAACCAGACGTCTATAAGGACTTATCAGGAACAGTAGGTAGATTTTGATGATTAGGGACCAATGACAGATGGGTGAGACCTATTGAGTTCGCCAGAAGCCACCAACTCACCCTGGTGTCACAGGGTATAAATTCATATTTATCGTTAGTAAGTTATTCGTTATTCATGTCGAGTAGTTTTAGGTAGCTCTGATATAAAGTCTGTAGTCTTAGTTATTTTATAGTTAACATATAGTTGAATTTAACCTAATTTAGCACGTGCACGTAACAACCAATCATACACTTTCCCTCCTTTATTCAGTTGTTTGCTGAAGGTTGCTTCAGACAGCCATTCAATCTTTGATTGAAACATTATATTATTTGTGTAGGACATTTTATATTCCTGCAGGTAACTTATTGTTTATTTTATCTGTCAATTGTTTGTATTGTTATTTAAGACATCTGACGGTTACGGTTGTGTTTATTAGTTATTTATTAAAATAACTTATTGCGAGTAATATTCACACCGCCATGCAACGCTAGTCATTATTAATGTGTATTTCATTTGAATGCATACATATATTATCTTGATTATATACCTAATTGCATGTATTAATTGTTTCTATTTCAGATACCTTTATCGATCTATTAAAACTTTAAACCTCGATTGATTCGATAGTTTGTCGTCGAACCCAAAGTACGCAAATTGCGCGTAGCTAGGCCGGCAACACTGGCCACCAGTCTGCACCCACATCAACCGTACAGAACAGCGACTTTGCATGCTCCAAGCGGACAAGAACACAACCAGAACAATTTCATACTCGCGACGCAACGAGTCAAGCCCAGCATCAACAAGGCGAGCAGAAGAACGTTTCCTGGCACGGACATGGGCAGTGAATATGACGTAGTACTCACCACTGGCAAGCTGAAGTTTAATAGCACGCGCTTCATCTAGAACTTTCGCATGAGATTTCACTTGGAAAAACTTAAAGATCCAGAGATAGCAGAGGCATTTCAAGTACATATAGGTTATATGTTTGCAGTCCTAAATAACTTAAACAATGACATCGATTCCATCACCAACAACATCAAGGGTGTATTACTGTGTTCGGTCGAAGAAATTCTTGGGAGAGAGAGAAAGACGACAAAAATCATGGACCTCTGTGACAAAACAAGAGAGCTGAGACATGAGAAGTACATCATTTTTGACTCTTAGGCAGAATAGCAGAAGGCGAACAGATGGTTGAGCAAGAAGATAAAAAAGCCAAGGAGGTATATATTGAGGAGCAATGTATCAACATCGACAAATATATTACCAAAGACAGAAGTAAGAAGACCTACATCACCATCAAGAACCTCATAAAGATCAGTTAGATAAAACCCAATGTTGTAGCAGACGCTGACATGAATCTTCTGATCGAGATTGCCACAGTCCTAAACATGTTGACCAAACTACCCGCTTCAACAAAACCCCAGTCTCCTTCAATATCACACCAGGCCAAAAAAGGACGACGAAAGTCCGCCCATACATAAGGTAGAGATTGAGGAGGCAGTGTGTTTTCTTAAGGCAGAAATAACCGGGATTCCGATTGGACAACGTCTCTTCCGAGCTTATTAAGCCTGGTGGAGAAGCATCAACTGCAGCAATGACGGAACCATGCAAAACGATATGGGCGGAGAAGGAGTGGCCAAACCAAGTCTCTAGGTATCCCCTTACCTTAAAATGACAACTTCGAGCTGTCCGACAAATACCACACCATAAGCCTAATTAGTCATCTCAGAAAAGTCATGCTACGCATCATCCTCAATTGATTGAAAAGTAAGGCCGAAGAATTCTGGCCAAATAGCATAATGGATTCAGAGCAGGGTGGAACAGATGTTCAACTGCAGAGTCATCATAATGAAACACATGCAACACCAACATGCAGAGGTCCAGATAAGATGCGTATTTGCGTAAAATACGCATGAAAAAAAAGAAAATACGCATGGCTTAAAATTTTGTTGAGTAAAAAAACTCCTGGCTAAATTCGGATTACGTATCGTGTGCAATTTCAATGCGTATTAGCCGTTTATACATGAAAATAGGTTCATGTAATCATAACTGGTTCCCGTCATTGTGTCCACACCAGTAAAAACGTAGTGACATCACCATCTGTGTACATAATGTGGTTCCCGACCTAATTTACTCCTCAGTCAGAACGGTATCATTTCATTTTGGCCCACGATAAAGGCTGATGTTGACACAACGGACTCTCCGCTGCATTGTTGAAAATCGATATACGCTAATGGTGAAAACATTTGACATCACATTCGAAAAAAACCCAAATCGCCCAACTTCAAGCATATAAGTTTTGCTATGAGTTCATCTCTTGTGTGGCACTATGGAAACACCTTTTTCCTTCAAGCACTTTTTAAATGGCAGCCGTAATACACATATATAATTAACAAGTTTTACGGATACCACCCGCTTACCATTCAGATAATTTGACTAAGCACATGTTTAAACTGTTAGATATATTAAAATCCGGTTTGCAATCAATGAATCCACTAGAGTCATTATCTAATGCGAAAACTTGCTGCTTGTTTGTTTTTCATATGACCGTCACGATCTGTGCCGCCCTGACCGGCAGTCCCTGTCCCGAAAGCGCTTTTCTTTTTGTGACATGTTCAGCAGCGTCTGCATGTTTTGTGTTTTATTGTCATGTAAATTAAACAAAAATTAAAGGCGAGCCAGTTATAAATGGTCGATCTCTATTAAGTCGACATCGTCATTAGTAACACCAGAAAAAAGTGTACGCCCTATTATTGACAGTATATTAAATAAAACAAAAGTTATTGCTTTATTGTGTACAAAACTGCTTGTAATAGCAAGTTAACACTACAAGTACAATTTATTATTAATTCAGGTCCTTTGAACATAAATACTCCTTAAAATTATCGGATTATGATTTTTACTCATCAATTAAAAAATTCATGAGTGAAATACCCCTCGGCTGAAAAAATTATCTGGAGCTCTGCCAACATGACCTCTTCCAATACATCGACTTTAAGCGAGCTTTCGACCGCGTGTGGCATGATGGCCTGTGACATGTTACGAGAGGATTTAACATTGACGAGGAGCTGGTGCAAGATATCCAAGAACTCCACGGAGACGCAAGGATCGCACTACTTCTCAATGGACAGAAGGGGGACTTCTTCATGACATCAGTGGGCGTCCGTCAGGATGTCTGCTCTCCCCTGTCCTGTTTAAACTTTTCCTTGAGAATATAATGCATGACACTCCGCAAGACCATCACATCTCTATCTCAATTGGTGGAAGGCCCATCTCCAACTTGAAATTCGCTGATGACATTGACCTGATGGGTGGCATCCGCAGTGAATTTCAGAATATCAAGTATCGAAGATTATGGTAAACAACACGACCAGACATCACCATGACCAACGAGAAGCAGGAAGAGCCGACCTGCTTCAAGTACTTGGGTGCATCGCTGTCCAAAAATGGTACCAGTACCTTATATGAATTGCCATGACGACTGTAGAGACGGCCAGACTGAGCATGTGGACAAGCATCTCCATCAGCTCTTTCCCACCAAGTGCAGGATCTTCAAATCCCTCGTATTCTACATTCAACTGAACGGCTGCAAGACCTCGACACCTCACGAGCACACAGAGCGCATCTCCCACATGGAGAATAATACTAAGGAGTACGTCCGGAATATGACTGCAATACTTGTTGGTCTACAAAAAGCCCATATTTACGACCGTCAATTAATCTCAACAGCCCACATCAGACGTAACTGGCGGAGGATTTCCTTTTCGTCGACCCTCATCCCCCACACGGTCAGACCGGAAATTATGTTGATGAATTGCATGCATATAAAATGCACAAGTAATGAGTGATCAACCATGCAAGGCAAATTGTCATATAAACCAGAGACGTAGATAACGTCTCTGTATAAACATTGCGTTAATTGGACAAGTTAAAGCCCCTATGTTTGATTACTAGAATGTTTTCGCTATGTACAATCGTACCTGGCAGTCGATTAAAAAGAAAAGATCTCATGGCGTATAAACAGCATGCAAAGTGTTCCGATATCGGTCCACGATATGCACACAATCATATCTGAACCGTGGGCGTAGATGTCAAGCAATAAACACCTGGTGAAAATGCATGATTTGGGCGATAACATCATATCGCTAATATGTCTTTACATTTCAACCACTGGTTTGCACTGATTTCTGTTTTGAAACAGATATAGCAAATATCGCATTTCATGAAAGTACAATCTACCGGAAATGTTGGACTTGTATGTCTTTCTTAAAACTTCATATCGGAAATTTCATTGGTCTATGGAAAATTGTTGAAACAAATGTATATCATCATAGGATTGTCATGTTCATGATGACCTAATAATTGCCTCTAGTTATACTGTTCTTTGTGTCGTTATGATTTGACGATTATAAAGGTCACACATACTGACTTTGACAAAAGCCTAAGTATAAAAGCAATATCCTACCTACACCTGTATGTGTGCAGGTATGATATTGTAATATTGCCGTCTATTATAAGACATACGTTTTATGGATTACTGTTTATATAGAACTACAGAGACTGACACAGCAAGCAAATGCATACACAAATAAACGACGAATACAAACAGAACTATAAATTAGAAAAAAAATTGTTCCGGTGCGACACGCGAACACAAACAAGTCTTGATATATTTTGTATAATATTATTTACAAATCACGCACGGCAATCGACGTTTTGTTAAATTTATAACGCATTTGTTCGAACGCAGACAGGTAAACAGTCCGTGAACAAACAGTTGGACAAAGTAATACGAGTTTCAGATATAACTGACATTAGCCATTAAGTTCGCGTTTCCTGTGTTGCACGTGCATGACCGGACATTATGACAGTTAACGCTTGCGCCCTTCGCTGGTAGCAGTAAAATATGAAGCGATGACCACCTTTGTCTATCTGGGATATGTGCGAGTCTAATAATTAAGTGTACACACATTAAAGTATAACATGTTTTATGGGAACAATTACCTTTTACCATGCTGAATAAACAAAATAAAAGAATGTCAACTTACAAACGTACATTTAACGCTTGCGCTTTTCGCTGGTAACAGTAAACATGGAAGTGATGACATCCTTTGTTTATCGGACATGTGCGAGTCTTATGATAAAGTGAACACACAATTAAGTAAAAAATGTTTTATGCGAACAATTACCGTTTACCATGCTGAATAAGCAAAATAAAAAGTATGTCACCTTACAAACGTACAAATGATTGTTGTCACAACATCTAACATGTATTATTGTTATACATATATTCCGTCGCGATCGCAAAAATATCTGAAATACGAAAACTTGAAGCTTATACTATAGCAGCATATTGTCTGTATTTATTGAATGTACAACTGGATTCATCCTTATCAAGAATTGAGGTGACCAATTATCGGTGTATAAGTGAGTCGATATTTTTTTTAAGACTTGTTTACCTGAGGTATATTAAATGAACATGTTTGTATGGCAAAGATGTAAACACATTTTATTTTTCAGAGATAATGTGAACATCTAATATAATACATATTATATATAACACTACTTAGGAAAAAATGTATGATAATTATGATACATGTATACAAAATAAAAAACTTAATCCGTGCTCAAATATATCAGTTCAAGCATTTGTTTATTCGCCCTATTAACTATTACACAATTTAATTCTGATTAAACTAGTGTTTATTTTCCGAGTGCATTATATGTACATTCGCTTGAAGCGTTTTCCTGCATGCAAATGACGATGCTTCTTGATGCTGCAAAGTACAGAGCCGCGCTTGAAGAAAACCCAAAAGCCATTGGTCAATTTAACATTATCGATAGAAAAAGCTAGAAGACGTATGATTTGACGACAACTGGCGAGAGAATAAGTAGGAAAGTTTTCACTAGAATGTTTTGTTGCATTAACACTGATTAGAACCAGGAAATGTAGTAACACCATTTGAAACCCAGTTCATTTGTCCGCTGTTTTGCCGTCGCCTTTCAAAAGATTCCTAATAAAAAATATAGTAAAAACATACCAATTCGCATTATAAAGCTGTTGCGAAGACAATAGTTAGGAAATATAATTAGACTATCGAACAACAAATCATGAAAACGGGTGTCATGTATATGCGGTGATATGTGGTGTATGTTCTTTGCATGTCAGATGTATAGTTGCTGGAGATTTTGTTTATACCGTTATTTTACTATTTTTATGTGAAACGATGGGTTTTAAAAATCGTTCTTATTATGTTTTAATGCACATATTTATTTAGATTTGCTCCGTAACCTCTGTGAATGGATCATGTTGTTTTTTCCACTATTTGAGTTGTAGCAACAGAAATAAAGCACGTATTTACTTGTTATTTTCTTGGTGAGCTGGAAATATGTGAAATTACCAATGAATAAATAGTGATAGGAGGTGACATAGATTGATATTTATAAATCCGAGTTGTTATTTGTAAGACACGTGCATCAAACTTTAATCCGGAAGGGACTGATTCGCTATTTCTTTCTAGTTTTTGGTGATGCTTTTCTTCTTGTTATAAATTTTCTCGTAGCTTTTTTACATTTATATCTACGTGTTGTGGCGTTAATAATATTTTGAACCCTTTCAACGCTTCAACGTGGAGACGATGTGGCGTAAAATCTGCAAGACCCGTTAAATATGCAAGTGCGCATTTGCAATGCGATCACAACATCCGGCGTAAAAAGTGCAAGTTGCATATGTTAATACATCAATATACGAAAAGTGATGATAATTATCATTCTTATCATTATATAATGTCAGCCTCTAAAGCCATGCTGTTAATTGCATAGATGTCAATGATTTAACGGTTAAATGTAAGTTTTTTATGGTGATAATATGTGACATATAATGTTCGTCACTATGGTTGAGAACATCGCGAGAGGTCCTGTAATGTGTGTAGACGAGAAAAATACATTAATATTAAATACATGTGACTTTTCGTACCTAAATAATGCAAGAAACACAGTATTGGTTCATTTGCTACATGAAAGAGAACCATTGAAGACAAGCTGTACACTTGAATAAATTCAGCATAATCATGTGTTTAAGGTAATTCAGACATCATTTAGTTGATTGACGTTTTCTTCCTGCGTAGCTATTATATTTTTCACAAATACGGATATTCAAGTAATGCAATCGTGCCTGCCGGCGGGAATTTTCTCAAGATTTCATTGGACAGTCGAAGACAGTTCTTCGGTTGAAGAATGTCAAAACCTAGGTTAGACATCAACTCCAAAAAGAAATGGGTATGTGTTAAGAGGAGAAGAGCTTTCAGTGTCCGTTTATTATAATGGTCAGTTTGTTACGTCAGCATTTGCAGAGGGGGCAATCACGTGATGATCTAAAGGAAGTCAAGATGGCGACGTCCGTGCCGAAATAGGTATTTTTCGCAGTTTTATACCCTTTATTTCTTTTATCTAATTATTTGATGCCGCTCACTTTCCAGCCATATCAGCAAGTTAGTTATTAGCGTTTATTTCGTTGTAACATTCGCTCGAAATCTCGACTTTACCCTCCGCATAATTCCTTAGCGAGAGCCGTTTGCCATGTAATTTGTGATCTTTGCTGGGTTTCACTTATTGCATTAATCTCCTGCATACATAAAGAAACATTTATACTTAAAATCCGTATTCGAGTATTCTTTTTATGTTTATATAGCGGTCTACGGTTACAGATTTCAGAAGTGCTACTAATTGAAAACGCTATTGAACGTTTCAGGTGTATTTTACAATGTGTGTTCGCCGCTGTGCGAGACTAATAATTGAACTTTATATCAGAACAGAACAGAACAGCGCATTTTTCGTTTTCACAGATTACAAAACATTGACATTTTTTATTAACATGTGAGCTTATTTATAAGAGAATAACACAAATATGAAACAAACAGTAGTATATACGATAAATCATAGTAGATCATGTGGGAAAGTGGTTGTTATGTGAAAATTCTCCAGTGCAGGGTCAGTAACATAATGGTTATGTAAACAATATATTGTCTATAAAGAAAGGAAAATTTAGGTTTTGAACCAGTATGTGTTAAATAATTAATAGTTAAGTTAACATTAGGCGTGGTACATAGTTCTTCAAATTCAGTTTAGTTAGCACGCTGTGGCATTAACTATGTATAATACATACATGAACATGCATTTGTGTAGTGAGATTAACTATTGCAATATCCATTTCAAAATTTAATTATGATTAAACGTAAGAAATTCACCTTAGTATAAATAGAGTACTCTTCCATCAAAAGTAAAGTTTGGGAGAGTAACTAATAATTGAACTTTAAATCGTGACCAGGAAGAAATATCAAGTAACGAATCTACAAGGTGCGTTGATCTCACATTCTCGTCCTAAGGATGGATTGGTTTCCGTACATAGTATAGTCATGAATGAGTGCCGTTGAACTGTACTCATCTGTGATGAGACGTTCAATAGCGAGCATGAATATATAATAAAAAAAACATGTAGATGAGTCCTTTGACACGTTTCAAAAGTGAAAAAAAAACAATATCTGAACTAGTAATGTATACTTTAACTTTCAAACTGTTAGGATATTTTCTAAAAAATTATTTTCATTAAGTTTATTTATTTCAAATTTCTACACCATTTACAGCGTTATCAACACTATCCATTGAGTAATGGTGGACATTAAACAAAAAGGCAAATTCCCGCAACTTCAATCATAAGGCAACTACTGCCCTATAGCTATAAACAGGATACCTTCCCGTAAAGGATTTGAAAAGATGGCATTTTTACTCCCGTTGCAAAAACGTATTTTTTTGTTTTCCTACCCATCCTAAACCAACTTGTAATTACTACCGAACTATTTTTGAAATGCATAATCTGTAAAGGAGTCCCTTCAATACGTAAACGTTGAGACGAATATGATAACTTAAATTGATAACTTCGTGGAATTTCATTGATAATCACCCGTCACATTTAACACCGTTTTATGTTGTGAAAGATAATCATTTATGTTGATTAGATAAAGATCGCGGATGTGTTTTTTTCTGCGCTATTCACAGCTCCATTACACCCTCGTCAACTACGGGGCTTGATGCTCCAGTTTGGTTACATATTTCGCCTTATACGATCCTTTTGATAATGATTATAAAGATCCAGCACACACAAAAGTATGTAAAAATGAAATACAACCATACATGACAACCGGCAAAATTTGAATCATACATACATTTTTATACGCGCGTTCGTCGAAGGGCCTGTTTGAAATGGTTTGCCGTAGCTATTTTACTCGATTATAACATGACCTACGCTCCAGGAGTGAAATAACGTAATGCTCAATTTTGTTTATTACACAGGTGTTATTACACTAGTTATATAACTGTGAAATGACGTCATTTTTGTGACGAAATGACGTCATTATTCCAACGAATTTCTTCAGTTAAACTCTTTTACAATGTGAATAAACGGTGAAAAGAGCAGACAATAAAAAGAAAATTTGTTGGTCATGTTATAAACAGAATCTTAGATTCGTGGTCATTTTGTATTGACTTTATTAAACTCGTCATCTAAATAAAGATAAAAACTCGGCAAGCCTCGTTTTTATCTTTATTTAGATGACTCGTTTAATAAATTCAATACAAAACGACCACTCATGCAAGATCCTATATTTATTCAAAGTATCATGCATCATCTCGATCATGCTAAATATATTTGTGAAGAAGGTGCAATTACTCTTATTAAATCAATCAAGCTGGTAGCTATAGTTGTATTGTTTAAATAGTTAAAGAATATTGTATATACTTTTTAGTGTGCAAGAGTATTATTCCATACGCCGAATGTCTTCCTTTCAAAAGATCATTCTAGTTTCGCCTATGTAAACGCAATAGCTTTGAAATGACGAGTTCGAGATAGACCGATCGCGCAGACGCGCACTGACCTTGATTATGCGCTAGTTGGAATGTAATATATTTAAACAGGTCAGGACTGCAATTCTGCTACGATTGCAATTCTGCTACGATTGCAATTCTGCTACGATTGCAATTCTGCTACGATTGCAATTCTGCTACGATGGCTTCCTCAAAAGTCATGTGTGAATTATGAATAAGCATAAATATTTTTATTGGCGTAGCTGTCTTACCTATGTGTTCACCTTACGCGACCTTTGAAATTTACCGATAAAATCTTGAGTTGGTCCCTAATGATTTCATAAAATTTTGCTATTAGTGAAAATACCAAAACTGAGCGAGCAAAATAGAAAACGGGCAATATACCAAATTTTACCCAATTCACATAAACAGGTTATTCAATTGACCATCTTTTTGCGCAGTATAGCGCTTAAACAATGTCAGATGTGCACAGGCTTACACAAAAAATAAATTAACGCAGCATTGCGTTTTGCAACGATTTTATCTGCGTATTGAGCGTGAAACTATATTATCTCAAATTAAACGTATTAAAACGATAATAATGTATTCAAGCACGTATATTCTTTGTAGGGCGACACAAACATTGAACTGTATATCGTAACCAGGAAGACAAATAATGTAAAAACGCTAGAACGTGCGTCAATATCTTTTAAATACTCCAAGTGTAACATTGTTTAAGTACAGAGTCATGAATGTGTGCCATTGAACTCTACTGAACTTCGTGACAAAATCGCTCAATAAGGAACATAAATTTATAGTTTAGTATAAAAACCTATGAAAGCTCAATTGAACACGCAAGAAACTTTTTACAATTGGACACTCATTTCTTCAGTGGATGTGAAGGTGTGTAGGTTTATAGGCATTCAACTTATCATTCGTCCCAATGCCTTTTTGGATAAACATGTCAGTTTACATTCGTTACGTATACCATAACTGCATACTCATTTTTTTCCTCATCAAAATATCCACGGCAGCTAATGTAAAAAGATATGAAAATAATTATTTATTGCAGGTTCTTTGCTTAAATTTCAAGCATTTCTAATGAAATTAGAACATCGAGTCCTAGTATATCTGTATGCAGATGTGGTTCAAAAGTGAGTTGAACTGGGGACAGTTGAACTGGGTTGAGCAAACAGTGTCCGTTCAATAATATACGTTTTTCTTATATTCGTATGATTGTGTAGACATATCGTATACTGAATTTCTCATTTGAACAACAGTCTTGACAAAATGTATCTGCATGTATATGCTAGTTTAGACGTATATTGCATTTTTGTGTTCAGATTCAGTGCTTACATAATTAGCTCAACGTATCAGGTGGTGTAAATCTTAAAGAACAATGAAGATTTTTGGGGTCGAAATTTTATAAATATTCAATCGAATGTATGCAATGTTGATTTCTTTATAATATATATGTTCTAAGTATGAAAAAATGACTATAATAAAGAAATCAACATAGCATACAGTCGAACAGATGTTTATATACTGGGGTTAAACGAAAACCATTTTTACATGCCTCACAAATGAAAATGAAGGTGTTATTACTTCTCTTTTGTGTGGCGTACAGTCGGGATTTACTTGGTATGGCGGACGATTGATTAATCCATGTGCCGATACTTTACAAAATCATTCACTATGTAAAAAAACATTTTATATGAAAAGGAAGCTATCATTCATTTAAAAATGCGACACAAGTTAGAGGCGAAAACATACTGGTACACATTTGCGCTGCAATACACCACCGCAATAGGCAACGTTACACACGCGTGTGTGGTACGATATTAAAGAAGGAGGGAAAGGAGTCACGTGATTTTAGCTTCAGTTACGGCTTGAATAATCATGATCAATATATATTGTTATATATGTGATCGCTATGTTTAAAAGCCCGTTAGAGTGAAATATTCAAAGTGAGTGAAATGACACTGTTAATATGTGTGCTTAGTAAAAATGCGATGGGCTTAATAGAATACTATGATTAGCGTTGAATAGGGAGAAATAAATTTGCTCGGCTCGATATATGTATTTGATTTTTAATTGTGTTGATCTGCGGTTTTCTATATCGCGCTGTTTTTTTCACATAACGAAAATTGTATCAATTCATTCTGGTCTATTGGTTGCAAATTTGTTAAAGATTTCCATTGGTCAATTATAAAGGTCGAAAAGGGTAATAACCCGACTTAGACAGAAATGCCAAACTATCATTGGTATATTTCTGTGTTCGTTTATTATAGTTTACAGATTCTTATGATAGCATGTTATAGACTTTTTCTTACAAATAACTATGGCTAACATTGCATGCAAGGGAAACCTTCATGCGAACGCACTAATGATATTTATAATATATGTTTTTATCACATGCCATACCCTGTTTCCCATGTAATATAACCATTACGAATATTTTTATCTTACACATGTGTAATATACTATTTTAGCGTTTTCATTGGCTTAGTTTTCGTTCGATTGACCAATCACATTTTGTTATTTGGCTGAAATGACGTTGCAACGTCAAATGACGTCACGAAATGTTAAGAACATTCGAGATTTATCATTATGTTTTCGTAACTATTTATTTAATTTGCTCATTTAAAAGCATGTGATAAAACAGATCTGACACTTATCATTTCATACCATATTTTATTAAACTCGTCCAGGAAATTCGTTAGTAAGCTCACCAAAGGCTCGCTTACTAACACAATTTCTGCACTCGTTAAATAAAATATGGTATGATATGACGACTCGTGGCAGATCCTATATTTATCACATGCCATACCCTGTTTCGCATGTAATATAACCATTACGAATATTTTTATCTTACACATGTGTAATATACTTTTTAAGCGTTTTCATTTGCTTAGTTTTCGTTCAATTGACCAATCGCATTTTGTTATTTGGCTGAAATGACGTTGCAACGTCAAATGACGTAACGAAATGTAGAGAACACTCGGGATTTATCATTATGTTTGCGTAAATATTTATTTAATTTTCTCATTTAAAAGCATGTGATAAAAAGATTTGACACTCGTTGTCATTTCATACAATATTTTATTAAACTCATACAGGAAATTCGTTAGTTAGCTCGCCAAAGGCTCGCTTACTAACAAAATTCCTTAACTCGTTTAAAAAAAATATGGTATGATATGACAACTCGTGCCAGATCCTATATATCTGATGGTCCACCATTAATACTTTCAATAATGCTAGTAATTGACAACGCTGATAATGTATTAGAGCATGTATGTCCGTCGTTGTGCGAGAAAAACATGGAAATTTATATCGTAACCAGGAAGATATATATCAAGTAACGACTCTACAATGTGCGTCAATCTCAAGTAAAACCATTCACAATGAAAGGGTGGCCTCGTTTAGATACATACTCGAGAATGGGTGCAATTGAACTGTATTGAACTTCGCGATAAATCGGGCGATGTGCCTCGTTTAGATACATAGTCGAGAATGGGTGCAATTGAACTGTATTGAACTTCGCGATAAATCGGGCGATGTGCCTCGTTTAGATACATAGTCGAGAATGGGTGCAATTGAACTGTATTGAGCTTCGCGATAAATCGGGCGATGTGGAACACAGCGGGTTTAATTTTCTTTAAGCGTATTAAAGCTCAATAAAATACGCAATTCTGACTTTAGAACTGAGGATGTGAACAGAGTGATTTATAAACAGTCAGCTCATCATTCGTCCCGAACTTTAATGTTTAAAATACTAGTAAACATATTTACATGTACATTCGTTACATACACAATAAATGAGCACTTATATTTTTGTTCCTTGTCAAAATAGTAACGACATGTTTTTTAAGAAGATAATTGATTATAAATTTCTATAAATTGCTAAAATTTCAAACGTTTCGGATGAAGTCTGTATGTCAGATTTTAGAAATGGACCTTGATCAGTCTATGGCGAGACAAGATTCGTATAACATTATATTTTGTACACATCTCGGGGACTGAATCATACGGCTTCAGCCATCGATTAAAAAAGATCAGATGGTTATTTCCGTCAGTGTGTGCTTACTTGAGTTTTGCATACAACGATACTTTTCTCATGTTTTTTTTATCATTTTCATATACAAAGGTCAAAATCGATAATGTTCCTATTCACGGAACGGACATATTCAATATCGATGGTAAAAAGTTTATCAATAGCGGAAAATAATAACCCAGGGAATGTCTTTCTTCTCACGGAAAGGTTTAAGTCCTCCGGATGTAATAAATACCAATCAAGCCTTTCTGGGGAATATAAATGTCTGGTCACAGGAAAAAGAGGCACGTGAAGTAATATGCTCAATGACGGTCAATCATGTGATTATATGGTCAAAAAAAAACAACAAATAGGGATTGTACCAAAGTCAACCAATGGGTGAAGGTAGAAAATACCTGATTATCTGAAACAATGCACCCCTTGTGCTCTCGTGATGACTGAAGTGCTTAGCACCGGGTAGTTTGAAAAGATATTGTAAGTGTTACAAACTCCATTGAAACCACGCGATACCTTTAACATTGACGTGTCTTTTTTTTTCCTGTTCAGATTTGAAGACCCATGTGGCGATTGTAAGACAGGTCGCGTGTAACGTATCAAAACGAGATAAGTGGTCGACAAAGCGGAACAAGAAAATATCTGACGAAATGTCAGGGGCTCGTTCCGGAATCAATAACAAAAGCCTGTTAACGCGTAGTCACAAGTACGGTGTGTACATCGTAGGAACTTTCATGGTTAAATAAAACCATGTGTTAATTGGTTTGGATTAAATTTTTCCAGTGTTCCGTCACGTTAACGTTTTAAACTTACTACTATGAATTCATTATGAAAATAGAATATAACAGTATAACCCAATTGTTTTGTAATATATATCAAGTTTGTCCCATGCCTGATGTATTCCATATCGATGGGGTAGTATCCTGTTTATCGTACCTCTATGTCCCCATTGTCAAAGAAATAATAAACCGATCTGTCGCTTGATGATTGGCGGGATTGAATATATCGTATGACGTTTTCCGTGTTCATCATGACGTCATGCAGGGACGGATTAAGCACTAGGCTAACAAGGCTGCAGCCTTGGGCCCCCGATTTTTAAGGAGCCCCCAACGGCAGGCCAGTTTCCCCATGTATGATCTTTCTTTATTACGCCATTTCACGACTCTATCGGGATCGCAGTTGAAATTTTCAGTGTGATTCTACCAGTTTCCCGACGAATATCGGGAAATATATTTCGGTTACAATTGTAACCGTTTAGTTCGCTTGTATTACTATGCTTTCAATTTTCTTTCTGTGTTGTATATCCATTCAGAACCATTAGTTTCTCTGTTTATTATACGACTTGTCCGTATGATCATGACAACATTTGGACCGTTTTGTTCGCTTTGATTTACTATGTTATGTGGATGCACCAGTGGGGACCTCTTAAGATATGTAGCACACCATTGCTTCTTTACGTTATCGGGACTCTGATGTATATCCAATAGTAGCGGAGCCAATCATTGTTTTCCTTATGTTGTTTACACCGTGTCATGGCTTTCTAACGCAATTTACCCTATTTGTATATCCTGCACAATTTTGTTGCAACTATCCAGAAATACTGAAGGCTTTCATTGCCCTTAAATCTGAAACTGCACATAATCTGGAAACAAGTTTGACAGCAGATGGTTTGATCAGACAGATTGAGCAGTTGTTACTGCCTTAATGACCATTATTTGGCATACCATTTTAGAGCAGTTCAATGCCACAAGCTTGCGTCTGCAGAAAGTTGAAATTTACTTACTGAATATTGTGAAACTTTACAACTCTCTTATCAGCTATTTACTGGAGACCCGGGATACGTTTGACGACATTGAAGAGAAGGCCAAAGCAATAGATGCTATCAGTTATCATATTATGATTAATATTTAACAATGACCTTCATTTCGGAAATTAATTTACCTCATTATAAATTGATGAAGCAGCTCAAATAAACGAAGACTGAAAGCCCACCAGCAAGCAAGACACAATAGCTAGAAGTTAATAATTCAATAGACAGTTGGCTGAAATACTATCTTTGTTTCTTGTGAAAAGCTGAGCCTATCTTATGACTGTTACGGTTTGAACGTTGGCCTGTAAAAGTTAGGGACGTTTGGACAACGAATGGCGCATATATTGGACAGTGTGAGTTTAAAGACTCAATGCTATAGTGATACTCTACCAACCTCCGCGCGCAAAGATTTGACTGGAACCAGCATAGCTGGATAAAATCCCTGCCTTTGTAACCGACCACGTGATGATTCCCAAGCCTAGTGG
This sequence comes from Dreissena polymorpha, assembly GCF_020536995.1. NCBI lineage: Eukaryota > Metazoa > Mollusca > Bivalvia > Myida > Dreissenidae > Dreissena > Dreissena polymorpha. The sequence continues at coordinate 30,442,508 of NC_068359.1, forward strand.
TCCAATAATTTTACCGATGTTATTTTTACTTTTTTAATTCAATTATTTTTTTTAATAATGAACCTTAACATAAACACTATTTTCAAAATACAACAGAAAATGATAAAACTTTTCATAATATAATACTTAAACAAAAAAAAAATCCTCAATTTTATGTGAGAGCAAGGAACGACAACTCTGCGTGGAGATTGATTAACTTCACACTGGATATTAAAAGCACATAAACCCTCAAAATCAACGAAAATTTCGTACAATAAAATCTCGTAACAAAGATTTAACAAGATACAAAATGCTCTTTTTGTGTGTTTTTTGCGGGACAAACCAGCAAAGACAAAATAAAGGCAATTTACAAGATGCTATGTATATACAGTGATAGTTAAAATCAGGTATCCAAAGTCTAGGCAAAGAGTTGTGCCACTTGAGTCTTAAAGGAAAAGATGCTATATCACGATGATAGGGCGATTACCACAACTATTCCGCTCACCGTCAAAATGTTATACTTCCGACAAGAGCACCGTATCCTTCTGACGAAAAGACACATGGCGGACGAAGCAATATCAGGTTAGTGGGTGACGAAATGTTTTATTATAAGACGCTGCCAAATGATTGCCACTTGCGAAGCACTCCATCGAATTTCTGAACCAATATGTCGTCTATTTAATAGTTTACCAGTCGTGAAATATTTAGCATGACTTTGAAATAGTGTTTACAAAAAGTCGTGTCGCGCTCGACACCATTCGTACTTGTGAGAAAATTGTAATAATCAGATGATTGTCGATGTGTCAGACCTGATGTGACAGACTTAAATCATTGTATATATATAAAGAACATGCCATACGAACCTGTTTGTTTAAATATCTGTTAAAAGCCTAATTTTTGGTGAAAACATGCATCACTTACACGAATATCGATGCACCGCGCAACACTGATTATAAGCACCGTGTTTATATTCTGTGTCACTGAAATTCGTGGCACCGCTAACTTTTGCACATGGTTTTAAATGATAAGCTAGAACGAGAGCAATCTCTTGCACGACGGTTACATTACATTCACCTCTGTGTTGGGCTCAGAACGGACTATTGTTATGAAAGCGTCTCATGTCATGATCATTCCAAGCGTTCATCATTGAGGTTACAGAATACTAAACAATCTCTTGCACGACGGATACATTGCACTCACTGCATTAAAGAAAACCATCTCATACCATGATATCTTATATCAGTCTTAATTCACTGTTATAAAATTTATATGTTTTTTTTTTATGTTAAGAAACCAACAAACATACACACGTCAAAGCAATTCCTAACGTCACTCAAAAAAAATATGTTCAATTGTTTACATTTGTGAAGTGCGTGGAATGATTCCATCTGCGTAAATGGGCAATAAATTAGTTCCAAAGAGTTGCATTAAAACTCGCAATTTTTTGCACGATTTATCGTACATTTAAAAGTCATATTTATTAATTTAATGCATGCGATCTTAAATATCCAAACAAATATACGTTGAATGCGTTTGTTCGGTTTTATCTATTTTATAGACAAAATGGAGGGCTGAGCCTTTCGCAGAGTTGTATGTGAGAGCAAGGAACGACAACTCTGCGTGGAGATTGGAACGAGAGCTGAATTTATTTACGATAATCTTCCATTTATAATAGTTACATGTCCCAGAATTCATATTGAAAATGATGGGATCGATTTTCTTGCTTTCCAGTTCGTGGAGGGCACATGTTTAAGTCTCATGTTTCAATTTATTTATATTGTTGTGGTAAAATACAATCATTATAGATAATTATTATTTGTTGATTTCAGATTCACAATCAGTAAAAAAGATGTCCAGCTACGATTATGGATGGTATAAGCAAATGTTGGTGTAAAACTAACCGAAGGAAATAATAAATTTAGTTACGCATAGAGTGTACAAAGTGATGTTGCATTGGTTAAATTTACTAAAATATGAATTTGATGTTTGTGGCCAAAACCAAAAATATGTTCCAAAGATGCTCTCGACTACTTATATCAGAAACAAAGAGGTTACAATTATTAACAAAACACTTTTTCTAGACTGTCTATAGAAGCTTGTGAGTGCATGTCTCCATATGTAAGACATTACAGCGCGGTCCGTTTTAATGAGATGTAAAGGGTTCGAATCATATATAGTTATTTCCGTCAAGTATTTAAAATAAGTAAAGCGTTGTAAACACTCAAGAGGCCACATTTATATTCCGATCTTCATGAAATTTGGACAGAAGATTTGTCCAAATGATATTTTGAATGAATTCGAAAATGGTTTCGGTTGCTTGAAAAAACATGGCAACCAGGCGGCGAGGCATTTTCCTAATATGGCTATATATTGCTTTAGTTAAACCTTATTAACACTATAGAGGCAACATTTATTGTCCGATCATCATGAAACTTGGTCAGACGATTTGTCTCAATGATATATTGGATGATTCGAAAATGGTTCCGGTTGGTGGAAAAACATGGCCGCCAAGGAGGCGTGGCATTTTTCCTTATATAGCTATAGTCAAACCTTGTTTACACTATAGAAGCCACATTCATTGTCCGATCATCATGAAAATTGATCAGATGATTAGTCCCAATTATATCTTGGACAAGTTAGAAAATGGTTCCAGTTGCTTGAAAAACATGGCCACCAGTGGGTGGGGCATTTTTCCTTATATGTCTTCATGAATCTTCATGAAACTTTGTCAGAATATTTGTTTAAATGATATCTTGGGTGTGTATGAAAATGGTTCTGGTCTGTTGAAAAATATGGCTACCAGGGTGTTCACTAGTCATGTAAGTTGGTTAGAACATTTTTTCTAATGACATCTTGGGCTGCACAAAACAGGTCAATTGCTTTGAATCTCAGGTGAGCGACTCAGGGCCTTTCAGGCCCTATTGTTTTATATTTCATAGGCTGTTTACAGAAAAAATTAACACTAAGCATTATATATAATATATAACAAGAATATTAATGCGAATTGTTATGAGCAAATATGATATTTCATAATTATAATGAACAGCTAATTTGGCAACACAAATTTGACAATAAATATAAACTATGTAATTATTTAGTATCTGTAACTGGATCATGAATCCTTTGAACGTTTATTTATTTGTCCTACATACTTAACGATTCCATTACTTTATGTTTACTTTAAAGCCGTTGCTTCGGATGAAATGATTTTCAACGTCTCGCAAAACGAGAACATTGTATTCCAAATAGATTCACACCCAAAGACAAATTGCACGAAGGATTAGGGGTAGGGGTAGGGGTTAGGGGAAGGGATAGGGGTAGGGTTAGGGTTAGGGTAAGGGTTAGGATTAGGGGTTAATTGATGTGTAATAGATAGTAATATATATTTGGTATATGTTATTTGTGTCGTATCTATCTGGAAAACAATGCCACCCCTCGCAAAAAGACGGGATGGAAATAAATACGCCGCGTCGCGCGTGTATTTTGGAGATTAGTAGGTCCTTACGAGACCGAAGCTGATTTATGTGAGAACCTGATGTGTGCCCAATCACTTCTAACTTGTCTGTTTTACTTACTAATGTTTGGCTGAATTTGATTTATAGCTGCAATGTCAAGTTATTTGATTTGTTGTTTTTTTTAAAGATAGTTTTAATTGCGACGTGGTCGTGAGCTGTGTGTTCGTGTGTGTGTGGGGGGGGGGGGGGGGAGCCGGAGTACTGCAAAATAAAAACTACCTGGCCGTTACGTTGACCACCAACCAAAGTCACATGCCTCAGGGAACAGGGATTGAACCGGATTCGTCTACGTAAGAAGCGCTTTGCGCAACCACTGCGTTAACCGTATAAGTCACATCGTATATCGTGTAAACATATGAATTGTGCTTGGTGCTGCGAAGTATCGCTATATGAAAGAAGCCTTTTTAATTTGTCAATGCATTATTATGGACCGACACACCAGACACGCAACTGGCGAGAATAAGCAAAGGAGCGGAATAGATGTCATAAACAAAGTTTAAGAAAACACATTCCACGGTTGATTTCAAAGCTGCAACAAATTAGAAAAAAATGTCACACAATTATTGGACGGAAAATCATATGGATTAAAATATTTTGTGGTATTATTGTTCATGCCCAGTTAAAATTGATGCAGATTTCTCAGTACCGGATAAAAGTTTTTTTTCAACAATTACCTGTTTAATCAACTTGAACAATCCACTTTAAGCGGACGATTAAGAACCAATGTTTACGAAATGTTCAAGAAAAGTTATACCGTAAATAGATTAGTACAAAACTGATTAACTGTAAATGGTGATTAGAATCAACGTCTTTATCCGTCAATTTATAGATAGCCAACACGGGCTATATTACCACGCGTTGCTATTTAACACCATACTTTGCACGATACGTAATAAAAATGACTACATTCACACGTTTCAAACATATAAAACAATATGTGAACACGTTATTTATACTTAAACATTCAAAGTTTTAATACAAATTCTGTAAATGTTATAATCATCAAATTGAATTGATCATTGCCATCATTGATAAATAATTTATATTGCTATCAGCATTATTACTTCAATTATTGCGGTTTACAGACACATAAGAGAACATCCGCAAATCCAACCACATCGTCTGTTTGTATAATATATCTGCGCTTTAAAAGCTGTAAGTAAGATGTTTCAATGAAAGAAGTCTACACATTGCATTTGTACCCTGGATGCGAAATACGTCCTAAAATACTTGTAATAATATGGTCTTGCTCATGGAACAAAACTACAACATAAACAACGACATAAAGCCAACAAACGTGGAGGAAGACAAAATAGGTAGTGGTAGAATTCAATTGACAATAGGCTTTAAGGTAATCATGAGTTGTACATTATACGCCACTTTGTAATGTGTTTTTCGACACATATGTTTGGGGCGTCGATGCTTTTTTACATTATAGAGAAGATTATATACATTATTTAGTTCCTGTACGGGTGCGGATTTTATAGAAATCTGACATCAAATACTCTCCATGCAGGTTACGCATGCGCAATTAATTTCCTTCTATATTACATATTAAATAGTTGAAGTTCGATATCAATTTTTACCATGAGCACTATATCATCATACATCATTGGAAAGATAAATGCATACTCTTTTGAAAAAAATGCATGTCATTAAATTCTATGCGTTGTAACTCAAAATATTTACCTTAGAATAGGCACACAGGTTTTCACAGCTGTGGAGGCTGCCATTTTGGGCTTAACTAGTATGACCTACTTTCAAAGCCGGGAACCATCAACAGAAAAAGAAGAGCACAAAAATGGCTTTTTTTCTCATTGAAAATACAAATATACCTTCAGTTTGATGCCAAAACATACCATTTGCAATGTATTTCACAAATCCTAGGCAGAATGCACTGAACAATGTGTGCTAAGTATCAAGTTGACAAGGAGTTCCGGTTTGGGGTTATGTGACCTGCAGGTGCTAGATAGAGAGCAGCGCTTAATGAAAGACCGATTTCCATTGATCAATTCAACATTACGAACAGAAATAGTAAAAATACTTTTGATTGGATACACACCTGTCCAAAGAATAAACGAGATTTAGAATATTGACCGGCAAATCATAAAAGAATTTGCGTCACCTTTATCGTATTCATCGATATGTTTGTAGTTTTTGGATGACCGATGCAAAGTCATTGCCGATTTTGCAGTTAATAATTGTTAAAGTTCAGACGCCATTTCAATTTGTACAAGAGCTTGTCACAGAAGTGCCGAATCCCCGCGGAAATGTGTTTGCTTGTATGACTACATTTGTTTTAGAGAGTAGAATAATATATGTAAAACATGGCACCTAAGTCATCTATTTATATTTCAAGGATCAATTAGTTATATAGTGTTGGAGTCATGCCGTACAGAATAAAATATATGGAAATGAAAGAAAGGGAGGTGATTAAAAAAGAAGACTTTAAACAGTTACTGTTCTTGATCATTGTATTTTTCCATAAACACATCTATTCATTTTACAGTGAATACTTCGGTGTTCAAATTAAAATATTATTGTAAATTAAGATAAAGGGAGATATTAAAAATTGAAAAGCTCAAATATTTACTATGAAATTAAATTAAATATAATTTAAAATTATAAATAATAAAAAAATATAAATAAGAAAATAAAAAAATAAAGGGAGATAATTCCAAAGAGTTATGGTTCATGTTCACTGCACTTCTCTTAGTTGCCATCTGTTTATATTTCTAGTTTCAAGTAAATCCCTTCAGTAGATTTAGAGTTATGCTCTGGACAAAAATTTACATTGAAATTAAATAAAGGGAGATAATTCAAAAACCAAGGTAGATAGAGTTATGGGTCTTAGTCACTGCACTTCTCCTACTTGCCATCTGTTTATATTTTAATCTCTAAGTAAATCCCTTCAGTAGATTTAGAGTTATGCTCCGGACAAAATATACTTTGAAATTAAATAAAGAGAGAAAATTCAAAAACTAAGGTAGATAGAGTTATGGTTCTTAGTCACTGCACTTTTCCTACTTGCCATCTGTTTATATTTCAAGTTTCAAGTAAATCCCTTCAGTAGATTTAGAGTTATGCTCCGGACAAAAAATTACTTTGACATTAAACAAAGGGAGATAATTAAACAACCAAGGTAGATAGTTACGGTACTTAGTCACTGCACTTCTCCTACTTGCCATCTGTTTATATTTTAAGTTTCAAGAAAATCCCTTCAGTAGATTTAGAGTTATTCTCCGGACAAAATTTTAATTTGAAATTATATAAAAATGGAGATAATTAAAAAACTAAGGTAGACAGAGTTATGGTTCTTGGTCACTGCAAATCTCCTCGTTGCCATCTGTTTATATTCTAAGTTCAAAGTAAATCCATTGAATAGATTTGAAGTTATGCTCTGGACAAAGTTTCGGACGGACGCACGGACGCACAGACGCACAGACGGACGGGACCAATTACTATATCCCTTCCGAAAATTTTTCGCGGGGATAAAAAGCAGGGGAATTATACTTATTTGGGATTATCTAGAGTAGCTGCAAGATTAGTGCATCAAACTTTTGAACCGGAAGGGACTTGTTTTATTTTTTTGTGATACTTTTCTTCTAATAATATTCAGTCTGGAGTCGTCACTTATTTGTATCCCCGCCGAAAAAAAATTCGGAGGGGATATAGTAATTGGTCCTGTCCGTCCGTCCGTCCGTCTGTCCGTTCGTCCGAAACTTTGTCCGGAGCATAACTCTAAAACTACTGAAGGGGTTTACTTGAAACTTTCAAAATTTCATCGTAAAAACAACAAAAATTAATCATGACATACACTGTAACTTCGTTTTATTTCATTGACAACCACTGATCACATTGCACATCGTTATCAACCGGTTTCGTTGAATAAGGCGGTCATAAGTGAAATAAACGAGCGTCCACCAATCAAAATGAACTGTATTTCGGTAAACAAGTATCTGTGGTTTATGGTAATCAACAGAATGTGTTCCCTGAAGGTTTGCATTAAACAAAATGTTAAATAGTTCATTTTTCGTCCTATCCCATCTCTTCAAATCAGGGATAAGAAGTCATTGGCATGTTACTGTAAGTTAAGATGAGTAGCGCAAACAGTATCCGTTCAATATAATATGCAGATTCAAATGGAGGGATTGTGTGGACATGTCCGGGTAACAGTGCATGTAAAAGGCACTTAGATACACAGTTATTTAATATTTAAAATTTCACTAAATTATGGTATTGAACTGTTCTGAACTTCAAGATAAATCGTACATTGACAAATATTAATTTATGTTCATAACCCAACACGAAATCATGATTGGGTGTTTAAAAGGTAAATGACTGTTCTCTAACACACGTTTGTATAAATGAATTAAAATGTAACTTAAAATATAATGAAAAGCATTGTAAAGGTTAACTCCAAGTTCAATCTCTAAAAAAGGTAAAGGCATGGGTTTGTTGTCTGATTATGATACTATCCTCATCTCGAACCGACTTTGACGTTTATACCCCGATCACTGGGATATATGCCGCCCGTTAACATTCGTCGCAGTATGCATCCGCGGCACATTGGTTATATTTCCCGCACAGGTACCCATTTATACTCCTGGGTGGAGAGGAGCAATGGTGGGATTCATGTTTTGCTCGGGAAAATTCCGTGGTCTGAGCGTGATTCGAACCAAGGACTTCCGATTGCTTGAAAATCATCCTACCACTTAACCATGGCCCTAATCCTCGCCTTACCATAGGATTACATCGACGGAAAACAGCTTCTGCTATTCCATACAATTATAGAATAACAATTTATTTCATTTTTTATAGATTGTTCTATTTCTACATAACTATGGAAGACATATGTGTATACGCATTATTGGTTAAGGCGTATCGCGTTTTTGAATTCAGATGATGTACATTACACAAACAATAAGCTTCCTTTTCGTATCAAAAGCTTAAATATTAAAATGCAAAGAAAAATAATGCTAAAAAATGTCCTTTTAAATATATATAAATATCTAGTCGAGAAAAGCACCTTTTATTATATACGAGCCCCATCGTTCGAAAATTAATCTCACGCCATATGCGACCAGCGTAGCTCCAGACCAGCTTCGCAGTGCAGTCTGGAAAGGAGCTTCCCTGTTCTCTATAAAGTCAGGCAAGGTTTTATGGTCTCATTAGCGGAAAGGGTAGCTCCTGACCAGACAGCGTTAATGCACAGACCGCTCAAGAGCTGAGCTGGACGCATCTGGAATAAGACCCATTTTATGTCATATCATTGTAACGATGAATCTATGACTTTTTAATGGGGAATCAACGAAGACTATTGAAACTTGTCTGACAAATTGAAATAAAGATGTTGTTATTTCTTGTTTCTTTGATGTACGAACTGCAGTTACTCGGTACAGCGGATGATTGATTAATTCCTGTAAACCAATCATTCACAAAACGAATTCACATTTTATATTTTATATGTGCTCTCATTCATTAAAAAAAGAATGCGAATTATTGTTAACACCATCACCTTAGCGCTGAAGGAAACTACCGCCAAGAGTAACATTTCCCACCCGTTTTATCAAAACGTATTCGATATCAAGATGGAGAAAAGAGAGCAGTATAATTTCAGCTTCAGTTACACATCACAGTTTTGTTGTTGTGCATACATTTCATTATTGCCATATAATGATACATACATTCATATAATATTTAAAATTCGTGCAACATACTCGTGCAGGAAAACAAAATGTGCAGGGATCAATAATTATCTAAGAGTAAGCAAGGTCATGTTTTCTGTATTTCACGTGAATGGCCGGGCTAATCTTTATGATATTAACGCGCGGTAAGGTTGGCAAAAAAGCATTGTATTATGCTTATATGCTAATAAAAGTTGTTGTTGTTGTTGTTGTTGTTGTAACGGTCAAGAATGAAGCGATGACCACCTTTGTCTCTCTGGGACATGTGAAAGTCCAATGATTTAGTGTTCACACATTGAAGTGAAAAGATGTCGAACAATTACCTTCGACCATGCTGAAAAAGACAAACAAAACTATGTCAACTTACAAACGGTCGGTTCACAGCATCTAACTTGCATACGTGTTATACATATATTCCTTCATGTGTATAGGAGTGTCTGAATAACGAAAACTTGAAGCTTATACTATGCAAGAGTCATTTATTTGTGGAATGTTCGAGTGGATACATATTAATCAAGAAGTGAGGTGACCATTAATCGGTGTATGTGTCAGTCATTAAAAATAAGAACATTTATACTTTTTACGTAATTTATAACATATTTACTATTTTTATAACATGGATATAAAAAAAAATCATAAATAATACGGACACAATTGTCATGCATATTATAATTGATACTACTAATTAATGGTTTAATTAAATCCAATAAGAAAATCGTACATTATTCTTAACTGTCACAATTCGAGAATGTATTTATTCGTGCAATACAATAATCGATTGAAGAATTTACTTACTATCTTAATTAACTATTGTTTCCTAGTCGAGATCCTTAAATGTCCATTCCATAGAAGCGTTTTCCTGCACGAGCGGCCGATGGAACAAAAACGATGGCATTGAAATGGCGATTTAGAGATTGCAAGTAATGCATTGAAAGAGGTAACAATTACACTGCTGGAACGACTGGCGGGCGTAAAACTCAATACTTAAAAATGTTTAAAGGTCAGTTATGAAAACATCATAGTTTTTATTACATCAAGAGAAAGGACAGTACTACTTATATAAAATAACCTAGTGCATACAATGCAATATAGTTTAAAGTCAAACTGGTGTATCCACTAAGACTTTTTATTGTCAATAAATAGTCAAATGCTAAAACCTCACTTTACTTCATCGGAAAACGCAATCCTGCATTTCCATAATTTTCACACGAGCCATACAGAAGAAGACTTTTTTGTAAAGCTATACAGCACACTATTGCTAGTCAATTAAGCCATCTGTTAATGCAATGGTGTAAACATTTTATTGATAACTAATTGTCTATTTCGCGTCGTTTTTTATATTGTTTACACATACGAAAATTCAATTGCTTCATTCGCGCCTACTAGCGGGACATTTTCTCAAGATTCCATTGGACAATTTCAAATTTCAAGAAAGGTCCACATGGGTTAGACAGCAACGCCAAAATAATGTTTATATATTGCTGTGAGCAAAGAGGAGAAGATAAAACAGTGTCCGTTTATTATAATTTGCAGATTTATGTTACATTTTCAGAAAGGCTACTTACTGACGCGTGTATGCATATTTGTTCGTCGTTGGGCGATCAGAAAATAGATGTTTATGTCGTAACCAGGAAGATTAATGAACTGAAAACGCTACAACGTCCGTCAATCGCATGTTTACACTCTGGCTGGCCTGGTTTTCGTACACAATCATGAATGAGTGCCATTGAACTTATCTGATATTCGCGATCAATCGGTCAATGAGTAACATGAATTTATGTTTAAGCGTTTAATACCCCCATTAAAGATTCAAGTCTGCCTTTAGGTCACACATTTTTCAGTTTACATACAGGTCGGTTGAATCCTTTTCGGATAAACATGTCAGTTTAAATTTGTTTCGCATTAATCTTTTTGTATTTATACATTTCTCATCAAGGATTATTAGGTTCTTTACATTGCTAAATTTAAACATTTGTTTACAAAGTCTGTGTATCGGTACTAGTATATTTGAGTACATGTGGGGTTTGAATGGAGTTGATAATGTTAGGAACGGGAAAAGGATAAATTAATTGGTGATTATACCATCCGGATAGTACCACAGAGTGTACATAATATAGATGATGCCATTTACACGCTTCAAAAATGCATAACAATATATGAACAAGTTATTGATTCTTTAAAATTCAAACTGTAATGATAACTCTTACAATGTTCTTATCAAATTGTATTGATAACACATGTCTACACAATATTCATTCTTATCAGCATTTTCCATTGGGTAATGGTGGTCTTCAAACAAATAAGGGAATGCGCGAAAAGCCAATCAAATCGTCTGTTAGTTTAAACATCCGTGATTGTATAGCTGTAAGCAGGATGCTTTTACGGAAAACCGCATAAAAAACGTAACATCTAGAGAATATGTTGAATAACTTGGGATTTATATAACATGTTGACAAGTTAATTAGTTTAAAAACACTATAATGAATCATGTCGCAAGTGACCACATACCTCAAACGCAGCTGGAATTGGTCACAAATCTGTCTCAGTAATTGATGATTAAATACAGCAGTGTACGTTCTTGTTTTAGTTTTAAATACATATGCTTATATTATAAATTTTCTTTGTCATGAACAAGATGAACATGATTGTAGGAAGATCACAGATTGTTAAAAAATCCCAATTTAATTCTAATAAACTGAATATTTATTTAAATATGTAATGTATGTAACCATTTCAATCTAATGAAATAGCAAGAAAAAGAAGAACTGGTTATATAGAAAGAACATTTGGCATATATAACGGCAAAGAAGAACACGAGGTTTTGATATCATAAGGTGTTTATTAAAACATATTTTTAATGACTAGATCTACAGCAAATAATCAAAGATATGGTCAAAAGAATAAACCAGATTTGATTGGACGATCAAATTGCAACTGCACAACAGAAGGAAAATCTCATTTCACGGACAACCACAGGTCATATTTTACATCGTTATCAACCGGTTTCGTAGAATAAGGCGTTCATAAGCGAAATAAACGAGTGCCTACCAATCAAACTGACCTGAATTTCGGTATAAAAGTATGTGTGGTTAATGGTCATCAGCGGGGTGTGTTCCCTGAAGGTTTACATTAAGCAACATGTTAATTAGTTGATATTATTTTTTCCTCTCCCGTTACATTACTTTAAAAAGTTCATATTTTCAGTATATTCGGTAATAAAATTTTGCGATGTGAAATCGAAAGTACATCGCGAAAATATGTGACATAACGGTATACACACTATAAATAACGCAAGTAGATTGATAATTGTATATATAAAAAATATACAATTCACTTCGCATGCACAATTTGCATTCCTTGGTTGACAACGTGACGATGATGATCAATCTACTTGCGTTATTTATAGTTAACTGGTTGTTACCTGGTACCTGCACCCAGTAAAATTTATTACCGAATATACTGAAAATATGAAAACTTAACAACTTTTTTCAAGTAATGAAATACACCAGTCGTGATATTTTAATCAATATAAACTAATAATTGTAAAAAATACGGTATTTTAGAACTTTTGGAACGCGAAAAAATGTGTAATTCTTGTATTTGTTTTGTCGACACTTATTATATCAAAGGCAATGTCCGCAATCAAAATATAGGCTAAGTCGTCAGACATAAGAGAGTACGACGCAGATTGTTTTTTCGAACATGGAAATTACTGTCTCATGACCGCGTCGCACAGGTGAAACAACGTGACCGCTTAGCACAAGTGAAACCTGAATTTTGGCATGAAATATTCTCACCGATGGCCGCTTACGACATGTGAAAGTTAAACTCAGGTAAAAATCAAGACCTATTTTTCGTCGTGTTGAATCAACATCGACCTTTTATGTAAGGTAACCTCTATACTCAGGTGACCGCTTAGTCAGGTTTGCCTGTACATATCATTTAATATAAGATGAAGTCTGTTTATTGTAGCCATTTATTAAAGTCAACGAAGCATGTTCGGGTTTCCTCGGTAGTTTTTTTTTAAATGTTTATGAAACCCTTCGCGATGAGGGATCAAAGCAGCTATGGCGAAGTGTGTATGACCCGCGTTCTGGGAAAACTGTGCTTAATGCATGTGCCTTAAGTGTCTTCACAGATTGGCATGTGTTTTCACAGAACGAGGCTCATATGTAGTCCTCAGGGCGATCAGGAAGCCCCTGGTTTGAACCCTACTAAGGAGCGTTCTCAATATTTCCACAAACAACACCAGCTATTTGTTCTCCCCACAAAACGGAATCTCAAGTGTTTCAAACTTTCGTCTTTCGATTGAAATAAAAGTCAATTGGTTTAAACTAAAATTTAGGTCAAGTTCTTCCTTTTTCGGCCGGACAACGCTTGAATTACATAAGTTAAAACATGAAGCGGAGTAAATGACATGGATTAACGTTTTATAAATTATGAAAACATAAAAGTACATTTAAAATCACTGTCACGTTGACGTCACCCAATACGAGACAATTAAACCCAAACCAATTAACTAACCGTGCTTGTAATTACACGTTAAACATTCAGTTTCCGGTTGATCTGACCGTGAGTTTGATTCCGGAATAAGTCGTGACACTTCGACAGATATTCTATTTTTAGTTCCGCGTTATAGACCACCCATCTCGTTATCTACCACTGGATTCGAAACGCTACGAGCGATCTGTATTAGAATCTCAAAATGTGTCCTAAAATTTAAAAAAAATCGACACGTCAATTATACGCGGATTGATTGGTCTCAATTTAACACTCACAATATAACTTTAAACTACCCGGTGCAAAACACTTCAGTTATCACTAATGGTGTGTTGTATAAATAGAGAATAATAGGTTGGTGACGTGGATGGAGAATGGTTATCTGGCAAGTCGGAGGTTCGGCTCACCTGATAAGATCCTCCGACGAGCCAGATAACCATTCTCCATCCACGTCACCAACCTATTATTCTATTTATCCTGTCACATTCGTTGAAATGTTTCTAAAATATCTAGTTTTCGAGTATTTTGTGTTTAAATATTTAATATGAAAAACACGCGCGAACAAAAACATTGTTACGTCACGTCATGCAAAACGCTTAGGCTAGCTTCCATCTTGTTAAACAACAAAGAAATCGAGTCAATCGTTATTAATTCAATACACAAAGACGAAATTATGATGTTAAAATAATAATGTTTAAACAAACAGTGCTTTACATGTATTTTGTTGTTTTTTTAATTGAAAACAAGTATATTTTATTAATAGAAAATAGTACAGGCGTGCGCATGCGCGGAGAGCAACTGTCGGATATTCGAGGTCACGTGGTCATCTAGCCTAATATCTTTTGGGATATTAGGTTACCTGGCCATCGGGCTGATTAAAAGGCATATGTGACAGGATTATCAGGTATATCTACCTTCACTCATTGACCGATGTTGGTAATTCCCCCGTTTGTTGTTTCTTTTTATCAAATAAACCCGTGATTGACTGTCATAGAGCTTATTTTTTCACGTGCCTCTCTTTCAGTCCTGTGACCGGATATTTATATTCCGCAGGCAGACGTGATTGGTATTAATTACATCCGGATGGCATTCGCCTCGTCCCCTTTTCGTACCAAAGTCGAGAACCATTGAAACGCCCAGAAGGAAGAAATTACCAGGGTGATCATTCTCGCTGTTTTCATATTTCACGCTCGATATTGAATATGCCCATGATGTGTCTATAACATTATCGATTTTGAACTTGGCCCATAAATATAAAAAAAATCACATGACAAGCATTGTAAACCAAATTTTAGTATGTGAATACTAAAAATAATATACATCTGCCATTTTAATCGATGGTTGAAGACGTTATAGTTAGTCCCCAAGATGTGTAGGGAATGAATATATAGACTGGTAAAGATATATTTGAGCTCCAGTCTCGGAAAACAGGCTTTAATGGACGTGCGCAAAGTGTCGTCCCAGATTAGCTTTTGTAGTCCGCATGTGCTAATCAGGAACGACACTTTCTGTTGTTATTGCTGTCATTAAACGGAGGTCTCTTCTTCGAGAAAATTCAATTAAAGCGGAACTTGTCGTTCCTGATTAGCCCGTGCGGACAGCATAGGTTAATCTCGGACAACACGTTACGCATATGTATAAAACCCAGTTTACCTAGGGTAAGGCACATTTCTGTGTGAGTGTTCAGTATTGTAATCATATTAATAATCAAAATGACAAGCAGTACAAGGATCAAGGTGCAAAGCAAAGGATTTAAGGTTCATTCCGAGGTTTGAACTATTTTTATCCGTCAATAGATATAACGCTGTTTTTATTCATAATCAGACATTCATTTACGACCTTTCCGTTCGGTACTTTATCTGCATTTGATTTCAATATGAATCCCATATGTATGCAAATATACTCGTACATGATATATAAAACTTCCTTAGCAATGTTTGAAATTTTAGCAATGTATAGAAATACATAAATAATCATCTTCTAGCCATAACTGCCTTGGATATTTTGATGAGGAATATTTTAAACAAAAATATGAGCGCCCAGTTATTGTGTACGTAACGAATATAAACTGATATGATTATCCGAAAAGCAATAAAGGAGACGCTAACTGTATATAAACGACATATCTTCACATCCACTCAAATAAAGAGAATGCATTTCTAAAGGCAGACTGGCGGCTTTAAAGGGACACTTTCAAAGATCTGTGCATGTTTTGAGTGTGTCATTTGATGCATTAATTTGATAAATGTAAACATTGTAACTAAATGGCTTCAGTATTAAACAAAAATATATAATTAAAGAAAGAAAAAAAGTAATCCACAACTGGGATCGAAACACTGATCATTGGAGTAAAAATCTAGCGTTCAAATCACGCGGACTTCCGTGTTGATATGAAGTATGACGTATTTTAAACTATATATAAGCAATCCCCGAAATATCACAACAAATAACGATAACAACTGAACTCTCCCAATTAGTCAATCGTTTCGCGTTTGTAACGCGATATAATTTTCAGGTTTTTTAATCGTCAAAAGATGCATATAATGGATATTTAAGAGCATGGTAAATGTAAATATTATTACTACAACGAAAATAAGCAAATCTGAAGCATTTTTTTACAATTTTGTCAATTTACCAAAACGTGTCCCTTCAATAGAGCTTTAATGCGCTTAAAAAAATGAATGCATATTCGTTAATGACCGATTTTTCAAAACTTCAGTACAGTTCTATGGCACTCATTCATGACTTTATAACGAAACAAGGCCACCCTTAGAGTGTATACTGTTCAACAAGAGATTGACACGCGTCGTTTTTTTTAACTTAATATATCTTCCTGGTTTCGATGTAAACTAAATTGTTTGTCTCGCCCTACGACAAACATTCATGCTTTAATACATTATCAGTCAATTCAAAATCAATTAGTAGATCTACTGCAATTATAAAATGTGGTCCGTAAGATACCTATATATTTTTATATTGATAGGGCGTTCAATTGCAAACGATTCAAGTCTCACATTGGGTAAATTCTGGCCTGGTTGTTTGCCTGGGGTACCGATAGTGTACAAGCTAAAGGACATGAGTTGGGAGTAGAGATGTTCATTTGTAAATTTGTCTCATCGGGCGACGTTGAAACACCTGTCGCCGAGATATGGATGTAGATGCTCAGAAGGTGAGCAATATGTGGAGAGACTCGCTAACAACTGAGACGCAATTAGGGAGCTGGTCGGCGGACTTTGTCCCAGAGGGTACCACAGGCGAAAAAAAAAGATTGGATGAAATTTGTCTCATACGTCAAAACTAGTTGGCCTTGTGTGCGTGTGTGCGTGTGTGTGCTATATTAGTAAGTGGATCTTATTAGTGTTGGTACGCCTTTACTCAGAGAGGGATTAAATGCCTTAAGCTTCACCGACAAGAAGAAGAGGAAGTTATACATTCCTAAACAATGTACATAGTTATTAGCATTATTAATTGAGTTATGGTGGTTTACAGACACATAAGGGAATATCCGCAAATCCAATCACATCGTCTGTCTCAATGAGATGTCTTCGGTTACATAGCTGTAAGCAAGATGCTTTCGATGAAAAAAGTCTAAAAATTGCATGTGCACACTTGATGCGAAATACGTCCAAAACTTCTTGTTATAATATGGTCTTGGTCATGGAAACACCGACAAAATAAACAGCGACAGAAAGCCTGCAAACGTGGAGGACGACAAAATAGAAAGTAGTTTGGAATTCAGTTGACAGGTAACAGGACCATGGATCATACATTGTACGCCACTTTGTTATTTGTTTTTCGTCACATATGTTTAAAGTGTCGATGCTTTTCTACATTCGAGAGAATATTATATAAATTATTTAGTTCCTGTGCGGATAGCGGATTTAATAGAAATTCGACATCAAATACTCTCCATGCATAGGAATTGCGCTTGCAGCTGCTAGGTACAGAGCAGCGCTTAACGAAAGACCGATTTCCATTAGTCAATGCAACATTAGGAACAGAAACAGTAATAAGACTTTTGATCGGATACAAGAAAAAAAAGATCCAATGCCAATTACATAACACTTATTCTGAACAAGGAAATGCGCATCTAGCAGCATAAAGGTATCGCGTTCATAGCTCTGCTGTTTCATAATTCCCATAATTTCACAGTTGAATTTAAGGAAATTGCAGGAAATACAAGGAGATACAATGAGAATATTGGCAGGCCAATCATAAAGGAATTTGCGTCACCTTTATCGGAATTCATCGACATTTTTGGGTTATATTTTTTTGGATTCCCGATGCAAAGTCATCGCCGAGTTAGCGTTATTAAACCTCAGACGCCATTTCAAGTTTTAAAAACAGGGGGATTATATTATACTTAATTTGAGATTATCTTGATAGCTGCAAGAATAATGCATCTAACTTTTAAGCCGGGAGGAACTGCTTCGTTTTTGTGATACTTTTCTTCAAATAATATTTAGTTATTAGTCACTTTAGCTTGTTTTATTTATATCCGTTAGCTATTTTGATCATGATATCAGTTAAAATGTATAATATGTGAACGTGAGAATATAAATATGAGCATACTTAAACATTTCGAATTTCAAGGTGAAAACTACAAAATTAATCATTAAATGCACTGTAAATTCTTTTCATTTTATTGACAACCACTGGTCACATTTTTCATCGTTATCAACCGGTTTCGGGGAATAAGGTTGTCATAAGTGAAATAAACGAACGTCCACCAATCAAACTGAACTGAATTTCGGTATAAAGGTATCTGTGGTTTATGGCAATCAGCAGGGTGTGTTCACTGAAGGTTTGCATTAAGCAAAATCCTAAATAGTTGATATTTCGTCCTATCCCATCTCTTCAAATCAGGGATAAGAAGTCATTTTTATGTTACTGTAAGTTACGAGGAGTAGAGCAAACAGTGTCCGTTCAATATAATATGCAGATTCTATTGAGAGATTGTGTGGACATGTCCGGGTAACAGTGCATGTAAAAGACATTGAGTCTTAAAGCTTTAGTTAATGATGTTTGTGAACAGTAATGAACTTCTAGTCTAATCGTTTAAGGACCAACATAATTTTCTGTTCATAACTCCACACGAGATCGAGATTGGGTGTTTAGAATGTATGTTTACCTGATATAATTATGCGGAATCTTCAAAATAAATTACGTTAAAGTATGAAACATGTTTTGAGTTACTATCGCTGGTTAAATGACCGTTCACTAACATACGTTTGTAGTAATGACTTTTTGTGTATCATAAAAATAGAATGAAAAACATTGAAAAGGTCCACTTTGAGTATAATCTCTCAAAAGGTAAAGGCATGGGTGTGTTGTCTTATTATGATACTAGACTCATCTACAGCCGACTTTGACATTTAATCCCCGATCATTTGAATATCATTCGGCCGTTAAAATTCGGCGCAGTATGCAGTCACGGCAATTTGGCTGATTTCTCTTTAAGGTGTCAATTTATAATCCTGGGCGGAGAGGAGAAAGCTTGGGATTAATATTGTGCTCAGGAAAATTCCGTGGTCTGATTCGAACTAGGGACCTTCCGGTTCCTAGACCAGAATCCTTCCACTAGACCACGGAACAACTCTTCGCCTTATCGTAGGATTAGATCGAAGTGATCGAATTTTTCTTGTAGAAGTGAGAAAATGATTAAAAACTACAAGCGAAATTTCAAAAAAAAAATATATATCCGGTGTACTGTACTCACTTTTTAAGTTGTATGATAATCTTGTTATAGTTCTAAGGTCCTATTTTCGAAGTATTAAAAAATAATAATGTATTGTCAATACTGACCCAGTCCTAAATTATTTATATTTGCGCCTCAAGTTCGGCAAACGATTAACAAAAATCGATTGACGATAAATACTGAAAGCTGCATGATATTACCGTTCCTTCTGAAAGTTTCAATTGAACCAATTTTACCGGAGCTATTTGTAAGACAAAGTACATAAAATGCTACCATAAGCAACTGCAAATAATATAGAACGGACACTGTATGCTCTATTACTCTTAAAACACAGCAATTTACCGATTTTATGTTTGGTGTTGCTGTCTCAACCTTGTTTTGACCTTTGTAATTGTCCAAAGCAATCTAGAACAAACATGTATCGAAACAAGTCCCAATGGAATTAAGAAAATGTTGCATTTTTTAAATGAATTTTAAAAGATAAAACGTGATATCAACAAAATAATCAGTCAATTGCATATTGTATTTTACTGTAAAGCGTTAAAGGGACCGTTAACCGCGATTGACGAAAAAAGAAAAGTTCTAAAATACCGTATTTTGTACAATTATTAGTTTATATTGATTAAAATATCACGACAGGTATATTACATTACTTGAAAAAAAGTTCATATTTTCAGTATATTCGGTAATAAAATTTCGCGATGTACTTTCGATTTCACATCGCGAAATTTTATTACCGAATATACTGAAAATATGAACTTTTAGGTGACATAACGATATACATACTATAAATAACGCAAGTAGATTGATCATTTTATATGTACAATATATACAATTCACTTCGCATGCACAATTTGCATTCCTGTGTTAACCACGTGACGATGATGATCAATCTACTTGCGTTAGTTATTGTTAACTTGTAGTCCCTGGTACCTGTACACAGTTATATTTATTACCGAATATACTGACAATACGAAAACTTAACAACTTTTTTCAAGTTATGTAATATACTAGTCGTGATATTTTCATCAATACAAACTAATAATTGTAAAACTTTAAGGTATTTTAGAACTTTTCTTTTTTCGTCAATCGCGGTTGACGGTCCCTTTAACAATATTCTAATTCTGTAATGGCTCATGTGAACATTGACCCATTTATGCCTAGCGTCTAGAAAAAAACCTTGGCATACAGCGTAGACCCAGATGCATCATGCAGTGTCTCATCAGGGTCTTCACTGTTTGCTTAAAGGAATTTCTGTAAGAAATATTCTAAAAATAGAAATAAATATACTAACCATCCCTAATTTTTGAAATAAATTGATCCAATTTAGAAGGATGGGAGAGTCCACTAGGCATTATGGGTTAAAGGAATGCAGCATTGCGATTTGCAATGAAGTTAACTGAGTGTTCTGCATTGATTTGTTTTATATCCAATGAATTGCGGATATACCAGTTTTTCTCACAACTCTGAAAAACAAAACAGCTTGTGTGTGCACCTTTATATTTGACACATTGTCAACACCAGAGTGTTTATTAACAGAACAGAACATAACATAATAGTTTATTTTTTACTTAACAACCTTATGGCAATATGCGTACTATGCTTTATATGTTTTATATTTAATCGTTCCTTATTCTGATATAATAAACAAAGGTCTTTTAATTTTTTACCTTTAAACATTTAAAAAAAATTGAGTTTTACGTAAACTGTCATTCTGTCCGTGTCTAAATCGTTACATGAACAAGTCCGTTAAATCTCAGGTTAGTACGATTATTAAATTCCACCGCTTCGCACATTCAAATATCAAAACAACGATAAACACAAAATCTGAAGCAACTTTGCATGTGTCATGCAAAAACATACACCAACTATCACCGAACATACGAGATGCTCGTTGTTAAAATATTTGTTGTTCAATAGTCTTATTGCATTTCCTGATAATTTTCTTTAAAACAGCTCTATAATCAGCATCGGTAAATGTTCTGCTAGACTTTTTATGAGAATAATTGGAAACGCAAGGCTATAAATACAGACAAATGATCATGATCAGCTAGTTGTGCACTTCCTGGTTCAAGATCGGTGCTGAGGCAACTAGATTGTCTATTGAAAACTCGCCTGCTTATTCTATCTACAGCGTCCAATCAAAAGTCGTGTAGCTGTTTCTGTCAATAATGTAGAATTGACCAATGTAAACGAGCCTTTCGTTAAGCCTGGTTTTTCGTATATAACAGCATCAAGAGCCATGCATACAAATTGTTTTAAGGGCTATTTTTTGTTTCGATCAGTCGCAAGAAAACACTTCTGTCGAATGATCTTTTAAAGGGATCTTTTCACGGTTTGGTAAATTGACAAAATTGAAAAAAATTGTGTCATTTTCGCAAATTTTCGTTTTAGTTATGATATTTGTGAGGAAACAGTATTACTGAACATTTACCATAGTCCAATATAACCATTATATGTATCTTTTGACGATTTGAAAACTTAAAAATTATAAAGCGTTGCAACGCGAAACGATTGAATAATTTGGAGAGTTCTGTTGTTGTCGTTTAAATTTACGAAATTATGAAGATTGCTTATATAAGGTATAAAATACTTATTTTGTGTATACTCGGCGGAATAGCCGAGAGGGCTAATGCGTTTTAACTTCAGACTAACTCCAGGACTCCGGGGGTCTCTGGTTCGAGCCCTGGTACCGGTTACTTTTTTTCCCTTGTTTTAATTTTATTCTTGATTTTTTACTGGAGCTTTTAAGATCCAATGTTTACATTTATCAATATAAAGCATTTAATGACAAACTTCAAAATATGCCAAAATCAAAATTTAAGGCAGACAATCAGGAAACAATAGTTTGGTCATAATTAAATTCTTTAATCTTATGGAAAATTGTTAGTTTAAACCTATTTATTTTAGCTCGATTGCATAGAAAGATTAGGCTTATTTGAAAGACTCTCGAGTCCGTTTCCTGGGACTAGAACCAGTACTTGGTGTCTCTGAGGGAGATCTAAAGAAAGCTGCTACAGTTGGGATCAAACCCGTGACGACCCGGATGCTATGCGGACACCATATGTATGTATGTATGTATGTATGTATGTATGTATGTATGTATGTATGTATGTATGTATGTATGTATGTATGTATGTATGTATGTATGTATGTATGTATGTATGTATGTATGTATGTATGTATGTATGTATGTATGTATGTATGTATGTATGTATGTATGTATGTATGTATGTATGTATGTATGTATGTATGTATGTATGTATGTATGTATGTATGTATGTATGTATGTATGTGCATGTATTTCTTTTAACCTTGCAGTCAAGGATAACCCATGAAAGTGCAAGCACTTATTTCCAATGGGGTCTCTTGTTTTGTTTTGTTTTTGCTGAAGAGACAGCAAGCAGAAGAGAAAGTATTAAGATACAAGAAATCCGGGTGCGATACCCTAGCTCTTTGCGAATAGATCCCTTGGTTAGTGAATCCGGCTTATGTGCGACAATTGATGTCTTCGGGTTTTAATGCAGCATATAATAACATATTTATATGAATTGCTATGTAATTTTGCATTTTTAGACAGAAGTAAATGACCAGAAAAAGAAAATATATGACATATATTGGTTATTTGCAATTAAAACTTTACATAAAAACCGTCTTGATATCATACGTTGACATAATAAGCATGTCTTCGCCAAAAAATGTGTTCAGTTGTTATATGTATTTCTTTACAAAATAAATGTCAGTTTTTAAAAGTTGATTGCTGTTCAACATATGTAAATTAGTTGTCTTTACTTGATAAGAAATAGATTTTTGACAGAAGTGAATATTTTGGGGGAAACAAATTAAATGTACGGATGTCTTCAAAAGTGCAACCAGTTACGAGTCATTGTTTTAAAGTGCATTAAAATATATGAGATTGTAAAATTTATGTTGTTTAAATGTCTTAATTAAAAACAATTTATTATATACTTAAGCTAAAACTATTCTTTACCAGTTTAGTTGTGTACTTTAGTTCAAAATTAAATGTGAAATATCTAAACAAATAGCGTAATAATTGAAAAACCATTTACGAGACAGTAATATAATTTAAGAACAAATACACGTACTAGTATTACTACTAGGAATAATTATGTTAAGGACTTAAAGGAGGGTTATATTTAACTGAAAATATAACTTTTATTACAATGAGATGATTTGTTTCGTCATTTTTACGATTTGATCGTATCTGTAAACCATTTACGAGCCACCAGTTACGAGTCACGAAACATGGCAAAAATGTCTTTTACTCATTATTTCCAGTCAATACAATATTTTCGGATAAATAACGTCATATTTGAGTAATATATGACGTCAGAACATAAGATCGACCATTGTCTTGAACGTAGTTTCCAAAATAGAAAAATAACGCAGGTTTGTTTTATTATGTTTTAATGTGATTTTCATATTTATATCTGGATTATATTTGATATTTTTTGTATTTAAACACATTATATGAAAAAATGTAAAGAAACATGAAAGATTTAATAATGTTTATTAAAAATAATTGCCTATTATATCTTGTGTCCCGTAAATGGTAATTTTGTCCAGTAACTAGTTAAGTTTTGATGCAATTATACTGTTTATTGAACGTTTACAACAGATTTTTTCATGTTTACATGTACATGCAAGGGAAATTTTATGATAATGCAATACAATTTTTCAATTATCATGTTACAAATTGACGTATTTATAGCAATAATAAGAAAAATGTAAATGACATACTATTTCTTTTACTGGTTTAATTAAAACTCGAATTTTGAGTTAACTGTCACAGATGTACTCATACAAATTTGGATTTAAGTCACAAATATACAATTGATTCATAAAATAAACGAACATAACAAATAGTTAAAACTTTATTTTTCTCTAAAAATATTGTGTTAATGTCGTACTTAAGGCGGATCGAGTGTGGTTCTTTTACGTGCTCAGTGTATAGCACCGATACACGCGATAATTACCTGACTTTCATAACAGTACATCTGTAGTTGGGTAGGACACACTTAAAGCATTACTGAAATTTCCAGTGCCCCGGCCAGGAATTGAATCGGGGACTTATGGAATGGTAGAGCAGTGTGTTACCACTAGACCACCGCACCACCATATCCACTAAGCAACGGTAAATTTTTTGAAGATATGTATCTAGTCAGAGAATTTCAATGTTCAAGATAACCTTGTTATTGCCTCTTGGTTAAATGTTCTTTATGTTCTTTATGTTCTTTATGTTCTTTATGTTTTGAGGATTATGTTATATACATCTGTATGTCTGTTTATTTTGTGTTTTAAAGGATGGTATTGTAATATTGCTTGCTGTTACAAGACGTTTTATGGATGACGGTGTTCATCGATCTATAGAGACTTAAAGTAAATACATACACAGAAAAACGAAGAAATAAGACAGAGCCATTAAGATCAAATACACATTATCCGATGCGACACGATTTTACCAATCTCGAACAGCAATCTACGTTTAGTTTAATTTATAAATAAGGTCATCAAATGTACAAGTATTGCAAGTCCGTGAACAAACGGGAAAACAAAATGTGAAGCGATTAATAATTAGTTCAGAGTAGGCTAAAAGGTCATGTTTTCTGTACTTCAAGTGAATGGTTGGGCTTATCTTTATGACAGTTAACGCTTGCGCTGTTCGCTTGTAACGTTCAAGAATGAGGTGAAAACCACCGTAGTCTATATGGGACAAGTATGTCAACTTACAAACGGTCGTTTCACAGCATCTAACTCGCATACTTGTAATATATATTCCTGCATGTGAATAGGAGTGTCTGAATAACGAAAACTTGAAGCGTATACTATGGAAGAGTCATTTATTTTGGAATGTTCAAGTGGATACATATTAATCAAGAAGTGATATGACCAATTATCGGTGTATGTGTCAGTCATTAAAATTAAGAAAATTTAGACTTTTTACCTAATTTATAATAGATTAACTGTTTTATGACATAGATATAAACACATTTTAATTTTCATAAATAATATGGACAAAAATGTCACATATATTATAATTGATACTACTAATTCATGGTTTAATTAAATCCAAAAAGACAATCGTAAGTTATTCTCAACTGTCACAATTCAAGCATTTATTTATTCGTACTGTTCAATAATCTATTGAAGAATTTAAGTCTTAGTAAACTATTGTTTCCTGGTCGAGTGAAATAGAAATGTTCATTCCATAGAAGCGTTGTCCTGCACGAGCGACTAATGATGGCGTTGAAATAGCGATTTAGAGATGGCAAGTAATGCAATTATAGAGGTCACGATTGCACTGCTGGAACGACGGCTGTAGTAAAACTGAATTGTTAAAAGTGCTTAAAGGTCAATAATGAAAACACCATAATTTTATTTTATCAAGAGAAGGGACAGTAATACTTATAATATATGAAATAACATAGTGCACATAGTACAAAATAGTTTAAAGTGAAGCTGGTGTATCCGCTATATAAGCCGTGTTATTAAATAGTTTAATGCTAAATACTCACTTTACTTATTCGGAAAACGCAATCCTTCATTTTTATATTTTTTATATGGGCCAACCCAGAAGAAGAATTTTGTTAACACTATACAGCACAATATAGATAGCCAATCAAACTAGCTGTAAATGGAATGGGGTTTAGTTGATAACTAGTTGTCTATTTCGCGTAGGTCGAGAAAGATTAAACCTGTGTTCGACAGCAACGCCAAAAATAATATTAATATATTGCTGTGAGCTATGAGGAAAAGAGCGAACAGTATCCGTTTATTATAATTTGCAGATTTATGTTAACTTTTCAGAAGAGCTACTTACGGACACGTGTATGCATATTTGTTCGTCGTTGGGCGAGCACAAGATTGAAGTTTATGTCGTAACCAGGAAGATAAATGAGCTGAAAACGCTACAACGTCCGTCAATCACATGTTAACACTCCAAGACTGGCCTGGTATTCGTACACAATCATGAATGAGTGCCATTGAACTAATCTGAACTTCGCGATAAATCGGTCGATGAGGAACACGAATTTATGTTAAAGCGTTTAAAAGCTCCATCAAATATTCAAGTCTTCCTTTAGGGTTAGTTCACTCATTTTTTTCATTTGACATTAAGGTCGGTTTAATCCTTTTCGGATAAACATGACAGTTTAAATTCGTTGCGCACTAATCTTTTTGTATTTATACATTCCTTATTAAGATATAAACGGTAGCTATTGTTAAACAATACGAAAATGGGTATTAGGTTCTTTACGTTGCTAAATTTAAACATTTTTTTACAAAGTCTGTGTATCGGTACTAGTATATTTAAGTACATGTGGGGTTTGAATGGAGTTGATAACGTAAGGAACGAGAAAATAATAAATAAATTGGTGATTATACCATCCGGATAGTACCACAGAGTGCTTTTTGACACAATAATTTGCACTGTACATAATATAAATGATGCCATTTACACGCTTCAAACATGCATAACAATATATGAACAAGTTATTGATTATTTAAAATTCAAACTGTTAAGATAACTCTAACAATGTACTTATCATCAAATTGTATTGATAACACATGTCTACACAATATTCATTCTTATCAGCAATTTTTTCATTTGTAAATGGTGGTCTTCAGACATGCCACGTAAAGCCAATCAAATCGTTTGTCAGTTTGAGACATCTGTGATTGTATAGCTGTAAGTGCCCGTCACCAATCAAATCGTCTGTCAGTTTGAGACATCTGTGATTGTATAGCTGTAAGCAGGATGCTTTCCCGGAAAGTATTTTTAAAAAATTCGGCTTTTCTACTCGCGGACATAATATTATGATGTGTACCTACACATCCTCGAATACCTGTAATGTTGTGGTTTTGGTCATGAAAAAGATGACACAATAAGTTCAAACACCCAACCCATCGACAGAAAAACCGCAAAAGTACAAGTAGACACAATAGGTAGAGGGGTTTGAAATTCAATGGCCAACTGGCTTTCAGGTTATGATAGGTAACAGAGCCATTCGTCACAGGGTTGTTAGTTGTTGTTTTTTTCGTCCGATATATTAAACAATGAAATACTTTTTCTGACAGGAAACTAGTGTATCCCGATAGAGCGAATAGCATTTACGATTATTATATACAAGTTATTTTGTACCTACACGAAAAGCACATTCAAATAAAAATCCTTCATCAGAACATCTCTATGCATAGAAATTGGGTTTGCAGCTGCTAGGTACAGAACATATCTTAATGTAAGACCGATTCCCATTGGTCGATTCAACATTATGAAAAGAAATGGTAAGATCATTTTTATAAGACATGCAGATGTCCAAAAAAATAAAGAGCTTCAATTGGAGGATCCAATGGCATAGCAGTACATGTAGTTCTGAACAAGGAAATACACAAAAAGGATCGTTTATGTATCGTTGTATCGCGTTCATTTGTCTGCTGCTATATCATTAGATTGCAATGAATGTCCTATAAAAAGTATGCTGTAATGCATAGCGCCTAGATTGATGCTGTTTTAAAGTCAATACTAGGAAGTACACAAATGAAATATTGGCTGGCAACTTTCTCATGTAATAATTTGCGTCACCTATATCGGAATTCGTCGACGTATTATGATATGTTCTATATAGAGAGTATGCGATAGATAAGAGGAGGTAACCAATCTATATACGGATACTCTGACTTAACTATTATTTCTTGATTGACTGCCTTAAAAGTTCATTCGATAGAAGCGTTTTCCCGCACAAGTGACTGATCGAAACAAAACATTGCACTTCAATACAGTTTGATTGTATTGGTCTCATGCTCTTGATGCAGTAGCTGTTAGGTACAAAACCAGACTTAATGAAATACCCGTTTTAATTAATTGGTCATTTCTATTTTATTGACAGAAACTGCTACAAGACTTTTGATTGGACGCGATAGCTGTCGATAGCTGTCGATATAATAAGCAGTTTTCAAAAGACAATCTATTTACTCCGTGAACCAGGAAATGCACAACTAGCTAATCAGGTCCATTTATCTGCATTTATATCATTGAGTTTCCAATTATTCCTTCCTATTATGTCCATCGTCAATTGAGTTCTTTTTTCCGAAGTTGAGGCGCAAATATAAATGAGACAAAAAAGAAATATAAATGCTATGTGAAAAGAGGATTTAATGGATGTGCGTAAAGTGTCGCCGCAGATGAGCCTGTGCAGGCTTATCATGGACGACACTTTCCGCCTTAACTTGAGTTTTGCTTAGAAGAGACTTTATTGAAACGAAAATATCATAAAAGCGGAAATTGTCGTCCTTGATTAGCCTATGCGGACTGCACATGCTAATCTGGGACGACACTTTACGCACATGCATTAAACTCCTTTTTCACAGAAGACGACCCAAATGTTTTAGGACTGGGCCAATATTGACAATATTTTTTAATACTTCGAAACAAGGCTATGACCTTAAAAAATATAATAAGATTATCATAAAACTTTAAATAGTGAGTATTGTCAACGGATATATATTTATTTTGAAATTTCGTTTGTAATTTTGAACCATTTTCCCACTTCGACAGGGAAAATTATATCACTTCAATCTAATCCTACAGTAAGGTGAAGAGTGAACCGTGGTCTAATAAAAGAATTCTGGTATAGGAACCGGTAGGTCCATTGTTCGAATCCCGCTCACACCACGGAATTTTCCTAGGCACAATGTTTATCACACACTTGTTCCTCTCCACCCAGGAGTATAAATGGGTACTTGAAAGGAAATCAGCCAATGTGCTGTGGCTGCACATTACGCCGAATTTAAACGGCCGATATATATCCCAATGATTGGGGTGTAAATGTCGGTTGAAGATGAGTCTAGTATCATAATCAGACAACACACCCATGCCTTTACCTTTTTAAGAGATAATACTTAGAGTGAACCTTAACAATGTTTTCATTCTATGTTTATGTTACATTAAAAGTCAACTCTACAAACGCATGTTAGTGAACGGTCATTTAATCAGCGATAGTAACTTAAAACATGTTTCATACTCAGACGTAATTTATTTTGAAGATTCCCGATAATTATTTCAGGTAAAATTACTCCAGGCTAACACACCTTTTAAACACCCAATCTCGATCTCGTGTGGGGTTATGAACAAAAATTTATTTTGGTCAATGAACGCTTTATCTTGAAGTTCATTACAGTTCACAAACATCATAAACTAAATCTTTTAAATTTTAAATAAATTTATATCCTAGTGTCTTTTACGTGCACTGTTACCCGGACATGTCCACACAATCCCTCAATAGAATCTGCATATTATATTGAACGGATACTGTTTGCTCTACTCATCTTAACTTACAGTAACATACCAATGACTTCTTATCCCTGATTGGAAGAGATAGGATAGTACGAAATATGAACTATTTAACATGTTGCTTAATGCAAACCTTCAGAGAACACACCCTGCTGATTGCCATAAACCACAGATACTTTTATACCGAAATTCAGTTCTGTTTGATTGGTGGACGCTCGTTTATTTCACTTATGCCCGCCTTATTCTACGAAACCGGTTGATAACGATGTAAAATGTGACATGTGGTTGTCCATGATGCAAACCTTCAGAGAACACACCCTGCTGATTGCCATAAACCACAGATACTTTTATACCGAAATTCAGTTCTGTTTGATTGGTGGACGCTCGTTTATTTCACTTATGCCCGCCTTATTCTACGAAACCGGTTGATAACGATGTAAAATGTGACATGTGGTTGTCCATGAAATGCATTTAATGATTAGTGTTTTTGTTTTACGTTGAAATTTGAAATGTTCAGATATTCTTATATTTTTATTCTCACGTTCACATAGTTTACAAAAAACCAAAACAGCTAACGGATATAAATAAAAAATCAGTGACTCAAGCCTGAATATTATTTGAAGAAAAGTACCACAAAAAACGAAGCAGTTCCTCCCGGCTCAAGGTTCGATGCACTATTCTTGCAGCAAGCCAAGATAATCTTAAATAAGTATAATAAAATCCCCCTGTTTTACCAATTGAAATGGCGTCTGAAGTTTAACAACGATTTCTGCAAAATCGGCAATGGCTTTGCATCGGGAATCCAAATAATATAACCCAAAAATGTCGACGAAAACCGATAAAGGTGACGCAAATTCTTTTATGATTTACCGGTCAATATTTTTATTTAGTGTTTTTCCCAGGCCATTTTAGCGTGGCGAAAAGCCACGCCGCCCTCCCGGATCGCCACGCTGCCCTTTTCAGAGGCAAATTTCGCCACGCGCCTTTTTTTTTCAAAGGCAAATTTCTCCACGCGCCCTTATCGATAACATCTGTATTGCCTTACGATCTAACTTGGTCCGCAAAATCAGCTTCCTTGATTGTCTGTGACGCTCCGACTGTGCTTGATTTACTCGAGAGACGTCAACGTCTAATCGACTATATTTAATTGAGCAGATTTAATCTATAACAGTGCTCGATTGGTAGGTCTTACTGACTGCTCCAAAGCTGTGAATTAGTCATGCGTGAATGACCCCGTGTCAGTATCAATCGATAATGCCGGAGGCTATGTTATACCAAGCGCACTTTTCGCTCGGCAATGTGTACTCCTCCACGATATAATCACTTCGGGGACTTTTGATGAAAAACTCGATGTTATTCTCGTGGCAATTGTGCTTTGCATGCATTATTCAGTTATTTCAAAACATATATTTTTACGCATAATTACATTTAAAGTCACAAACAAATTTATTCTTTATCGTTTTCGTCTTTAAGATAATTAGATCTAATTATTGAAATAATTACTGAGACGTATACCAATTTAACAAAATGCGAATCGCGTATACGATTTAACGTTGCTATGCGCACCTGTCGCTTACATCATTTGACATTTTATCAACATGGCGGACTATACAGAATTAAATTGTGACTCGGCAAAAATGGCAAATAACGTCGTAAACGATCGAATTAACGAAGGAGATTATACATTAAGAAGGAATGAATGAAATGTATGTGATAATCAACGATGCATAAAAATGTTTTGGATAGCAACAACATTATTTATTTAGATGTATTTGTAATCTACTCGGTGGATGTATGTCACGTTTGCATATTGTTAGCGATCAATTTACTCGCAATGTTATTTTAAACATCTGTCGAGATTATTGTTAGAAAATGGGATAAGACAAACATGGTTTCATTTATATGTTAGTGGATCTGTGTATAATCAGATTCATATGCATATACTGCTTTATTATGTTTGTCGTGCTGTACAGTTAATTGAAACAGCATGGAACTTAAATGTACATTGCAAGGTAAATATATTACTATAA
Organism: Dreissena polymorpha; assembly: GCF_020536995.1. Taxonomy (NCBI): domain Eukaryota; kingdom Metazoa; phylum Mollusca; class Bivalvia; order Myida; family Dreissenidae; genus Dreissena; species Dreissena polymorpha. The sequence continues at coordinate 30,474,226 of NC_068359.1, forward strand.
ACCATAGTAAGTTAAATACATCTATAACCATTAAATGTGCTTGTTTATATGTTATTTTTTCCACAACTGCTTCTGATGCGATTACATGTTTCCCCGTAATTCAGGTATTCAGGGAACGTTTTTGCCCTTTTTGCCTAAACTGCGCGCTAAAATGCCCTTTTTGAAAGTAATACGCCATGCCCCTTTGCCCTCCTGGGAAAAACACTATTATTGTACCTAGTTTTATTTCATGCAATTTTCTTATAATCATCTGTGAAATTAACATAGTATTCCGGTATGCATTTCATTAAACGTTTTATTAAACATAATTTGCAATGGAATGATAAAACAGCAGACCTATGAACGCGATATCATTATGGTCGTAGATGTGCATTTCCTTGTTGAGAATTAGTATTATGCAATTTCCATATGATCGTCCAATGAAATCTCTTTTTTACACAGATCAAAAGTATTTTTATTGTTACCGTTAGTAATGTTCAAATGACCAATCGAAATCGGTTTTTCACTAAGCGCTGCTCTGTACCTGGCAGATGCAAGCACAATAAATTCCTATGCATGCAGAGTATTTGATGTCGGATTTCTTTTAAATCCGCGACTCGTACAGGAACTAAATAATTTATATAATCTTCTCTCGAATGTAGAAAAGCATCGACGCCTCAAACATATGTGACGAAAACCAAATTACAAAGTTGCGTATAATTTATGATTCATGGTCCTGTTACCTGTCAATTGAATTCTAAACCACAACATATTTTGTTTTCCTCTACGTGTACAGGCTTTCGCATCATTTCGCATCATTTCGCATCAAGTGTACACATGCAATTTGTAGACTTCTTTCATCGAAAGCATCTTGCTTACAGCTATTTAACCGAAGATATCTCATCGAGACAGACGATGTGATTTGCGGATATTCCCTTATGTGTCTGTAAACCACAATAACTCACTGAATAATGCTGATAGCTATAAACATTGTTTAGGAATTTATAACTTCCTATTTTTCTTTTCGGTGGAGCGTAATGGATTGGTTCCCTCCCTGAGATAAGGCGTACCAGCACCAATCAGATCCACTTACTATATAGCACACACACGCACCACGCACGCACACGCACGCACGCACGCGCACGCATGCACACACACACACCGAAGGGCCAACCAGTTTTAACATATGAGACAATTTCATCTAATCCCATTTTCGCCTGTAGTTCCTTCTTGGACAAAGGACGTCGAACAGCTTCCTCGTGGCGTCTCGGTTGTGAGCGAGTCTCTCCACGTCTAGCTCATCTAAACGTCTGCATCCGTGTGTCGGCGAGAAGTGTTCCAATGTCGCCATATGATACAGATCTACTGATGAACATCTCAACGTGGTTGGTTATGAAGGCATTTGATCCAGCTAAGCTGGTTCCTGTCAAATCTCTGCGCAGAGGTTGATATCCTTTTGATTATACATTATCGGTACCACAGGCAGACGACCAGGCCAGAAGTTACCCCGTGTGGGTGTGGGAACGTTGGCAATTGAACGCCCTTTTCATAACAGAAGTATAATTATGTGTATCTTACGGTCCACATTTTCAGTAGAGCTGATAATTGATTTTGACTTGATTGATAATGAATTTAAGCATGCATGTTCGTCGTAGGGCGAGACAAACAATTAAGTTTATATCGTAGCCAGGAAGTTAAATAAGTTAAAAAGAAACGACGCGCGACAATCTATTGGTGAACTTTATACTTTAAAGGGACTGTCAACCACGAATGACAAAAAAAGAAAAGTTCTAAAATACCGTGTTTTTTTACAATTATTAGTTTATATTGATTAAATATAAACTAATTTTTTCAAGTAACATGGTTTTGTCGAAAAAGTAGCGATAATCGTGACAAACTACGTACAAGTCAGCCTTTTAATGGCGTTTGCTGTGTCAAGTTCTGTTGAATTAATATGCTAATAAATCCCGAAATGCTTCCACACCGAGGATTTTAATTGTTTAGGTGCATCGTGAATTTTCTTCTGTGCCATTTTGCACCATCGAAAACGAAAGTAGACTGTAGTACCATATTTTTGTCGAAAAAGTAGCGATAATCGTGACAAACTTCGTACAAGTCAGCCTTTCAAACAGAAAGAAACAATTTAACGAAAAGTATTAGGGCGAAAGAAACAATTACCGCAAAGGAAAGGATAAACTCAAATAAGATCCGGATTCGAAACCGATTAACCAATCACGGTTAGATCCGCGAATCCTCGTTTGGATCCGCGAATCTCGGATATTTCGGATATCCGTTGCAGCCCTAATTGTTATCGTTATTTGTTGCGATATTTCGGGGATTGCGTATGTATACTGTGTAGTATAAAATACGTCGTTACTTCATATCAGCACGGATGTCCGAGTGATTTGAGCGCTAGACTTTTACTCCAGGGATCAGTGGTTCGAGACCAGTTGGGGATTACTTGCTTATTTATTTATTTATTTATTTTTAAATTATACTCTTGTTAAATGCTGCAGCTATTTAGTTACAATGTTTACATTTATCAAATTAATGCATTAATGACACACTTAAAACCTGCCGAAATCTGTGAAAGTGGCCCTTTAAAGTCGCAAATCTGCTTTTAAAAAATGCATTTTCTTTATTTGAGTGGATGTTAATATCGGTGGATTTATAAACAGTTAGCTTATCATTCCTTTCGGATAAACATATCAGTTAATATTCGTCACGTATACAATAACTGCGCGCCCCATCTTTTCGTATTTTATATTGATCATAAACATATCCGGCGGACCGCGACAGGTATTGTTAGAAGACGATTATTTATATACATTGCTAAAATGTCAAACATTTGTAAGGAAATTTGTATATCATTTACTAGTATATTTTGTATACAGATGGGATTCAAATTGAAATCGTCTGCGGATAAATTACCGAACGGAAATTAATCGCTGATTTTAAATGTATGCATATATAAACCTCCTTTTAACAAAAAGCAATAAAAGCACAAGCTGTCGTCCCCGATTTGCCCGTGCGAACTACACAAGCTAATCTGGGACGACACTTTGCGCACGTGCATTAACGCCTGTTTCCTAGACTGACGCTAAAATATAAATTGACCAGTCTTTATTTTTATTTCATACATATTTCGGTGATTGACTTTGACGTCTCCAACCATCGATTTAAAATGTCAGATGACTAGTATCTTCAGAATGTACATACTAAAATTTGGGATACAATGCTTGTCATGTGATTTTTAGCATAGGTGCGTTTACGCACCTATGCTTATGGTATATACCACATTTCAAAAATCCACATCGATTGGTTACCCTTTATGAAGCCTTACCTGATCAAAAATCAGACGAAATATCTATTTAATTTAGTATATGGTCATTCTTACAATTTTTTTTTGGAAACGTTTTTCTAACGTTTTCTTCCAAGAATATTGCTGACACCGTTTTTAGTGAATTTTTCTAAGACCGTTTTATGTCAAAAAATCTTCTTATAACCTAAAACAAATTTCGTTCGTAAAACAATTCTATCTGCACTATAAATCTCAATCTCCTACGCAGTGGCCTCCCTTATACTAGAAGTTACTGACCGGGCGAAGCAAGGGAAGTAACTGCTGTGAGGAGTTTCTATAAAAATCTGCATTCAGAAATCTGTATTCAGAACTCAATCTGTTGTGCACGTCTGCATCTAACGCTTACCACAAGTTTTACGACAAATTCTTGACGCAGACGAATAGGGTAGCGTCTATTTTCATTTGTGAAAACAATAGTTCTATACAGATCTGTCCGTGCTTAAATTTTGAAAGGCTTGGGTAATTATTTTTCATAAGCGTTTCAAACACTGATGTAAATGGAAAGATTATCTATTTAAATAGTCGGTAATTGTTTGAAATTATTGATTTGAGAAATTCGCGGATGGCGATATCGAACTACATTATACCACGTGACGCCATTCTTCCCTGTATCTTGCACCTATGCTTTTAACGCCATCGGCGCTCTCGTTTATATTTACTGGTCAAGTTCAAAATCGATAATGTTCATAGACACATCACGGACATATTCAATATCGAGAGTGAAATATGACAATAGCGAAACTTATCACCCTGGTAGTTTCTTTCTATTGGGCGTTTCAATGGTTCTCGACTTTGGTACGAAAAGTGGACGAATGCCATCCGGATGTTATAAATACCAATCCAGTCTGTCTGCGGAATATTAATATCCGGTCACAATGATAGGCACGTGAAATTATAAGGTCTATGACAGTCAATCACGAGTTTATTTGGTAAAAGGAAACAGCAAACGGGGGAATTTACCAACATCGGTCAATGGATGAAGGTAGATGTACCCGATTACCTATTACCTAAGACACCATTCGTGATAGCTGAAATGTTTTGCACCGGGAAGTTAAACGTTATATCGTGAGTGTTACATTGGGACCAATCAATCAGTCGCGAGTTTACGTTTACGTGTCGTTTTTTGATGTTAAAATTTTAGGACACATTTTGCGATTTTAGTACAGATAACGTATCAAATCGAGATGGGTAGCGGATAACAAGAGAATATCTGTAGAGGTGTAACGACTTATTCGTATTCCGGAATCGTATTTCGTGTAACGAATTCCGGAATCAAACTCACAGGAAGATCAAATGGAAACAGCATGCAAAACGCGTAGTCACAAACACGCTGTGTCCACCATTGGCATTTTCCTGGTTCAACAAAACCATAAGTTAGTTTAAACCTATTTATTTAGGATCGATTGATTATATAAACGCTCTCGAGTCCGTTTCCTGGGCCTAGAACCAGTACTTGGTGTCTTTTGGGGAGTTCTAAAGAACGCTCCCACGGTGGGGATCGAAACCGTGACCTTCCGGTCGGTAGGCGGACACCATATCCATTACACCACGGCGACCTTTGAGTTAACCATAAGTTAATTGGCTTGGTTTAAGATTTCTGGATTTGGTGACGTCGATTTTAAATGTACTTTTGTTCTCATAATTATGAAAAAGTAAATCCATGTCATTTACTCCGCTTCATGCTTTAACGAATGACGTTCTAGTGTAATACAAGCGTTGTCCGCCCGAAAAAGGAAAAACTTGACCTTAATTTTAGTTTAAACAAAATGACTATTTTTTAATTTCGATCGAGTACAGAGGTCACCTAACGTAAGAGGTCAGTATAAATTCAACCCGACAAAAAATAAGTCTAAATTTCACCTGAATATAACTTTAACACGTCGTAAGCGGCCATCGGTCAGTAAATTGCATGTCAAAATTCATGTTTCACCTGTACTTAGCGGTCACGTTGCTTCACCTGTGTTAAGCGGTCACGTAATTTCACCTGTGCTAAGCGGCCACGTTGTTTCACCTGTGCTAAGCGGCCACATTGTTTCATCTGTGCTAAGCGGCTACGTTGTTTCACCTGTGCTTAGCAGTCACGTTGTTTCACCTGTGCTAAGCGGTCATGAGACAGTCATTTCCAGGTTAACATGCATTGTCTTCTCTCATCTCTGACGACTCAGCTTCTATTTTGATTGCGGACACTGTCTTTGCTATAATAAATGTGGTCCACTTTGAGAAAACAAATAAAAGAATTACACATTTTTTCGCGTTATAAATGGTCCATTGGGTTACAAATGAATGACAAATTCGACTTTAAACTTAACAAATTTGGCATTAAAAAGTACGAAAGCAAGAAAACACAAAAGGGGCTGAAACATAATAAAACGTAGTTCAATGAATACTTTTATTACTCTTTCTTGTGTATATAATCTCAATCAATGATTCTTTAATACTAGTATGGTACAATATGAATTAAGAAATCAAACAAATATGATATTCAACAAATATAATGACTAAAAGAGGTTAGAAGTTGTTATTTTATAGACTAGACTTAAGTCCAATTATACAAACATGCCAGCGAGACTTTCTGTGGACCATTGTTTAACCTTTTACCAATTAGATACGTATTTTGACATACCTTTTAGTCCCTAAGAAAGTTACATTTTATTAAAAAATTTTTTTTTACTAGATTGAAGTTTTAAAGGCTTCATTTCCAAACCTTAGATACTGATAAGCAGCAAACAGCATAAAACCTGAACAGATTGCGAGTTACTCGCAGGGTGTTCTGGTTTTATGCTTTTGCACATTGCCATTTTCACATTGCCTCTGAGCGGGAAATGGTTAAACCTGGCAGCACACACATCACAGGCATACTGTTGAAGACTCTCCATCAAACATGACATGTAAAAAGCTAAATAGACATATACGGAAAGGTTTTGTTGTTCTATGGTGTTCTGTAAAACAACCAAGCCAATAGTTTTGTAATAGTAGAATATAAGCCATCATCTTATTGGTTGTCTCATTGATGTTGATCTTTTCATTAATAGCCATGTATTGTTTTGATGTGCATATTCGTATACATATTTCAACACTATGCATACAAATCTCCAAAACATTTAACAACTCTGAAACAAAAATATTCTCCCCCTGCTATCTTATTAAGTTGGCACAAATGTAAATTAACCTCAAACGAAATGATACTCATTGAAGCTTTCAAATAACTCACTGGGGTTTAATCATTAAATACATAACACAACATAAACAATTAACAAGAACATTCTATCAATTACTACAGCTCAAATGGACTTATTGAAATGCGTTATGCAAAAATGGGTTTTATGCCATGTTTTTAGCTTGCATAGCCCAATACCTGCCTGCTCATTTGTGCAGTCTGGTCAGGAGCTACTCTATCCATTAATGAGACCATGAAACTGGTCAGGAGCTACTCTATCCATTAATGAGACCATGAAACTGGTCAGGAGCTACCCTATCCATTAATGAGACCATGAAACTGGTCAGGAGCTACCCTATCCATTAATGAGACCATGAAACTGGTCAGGAGCTACCCTATCCATTAATGAGACCATGAAACTGGTCAGGAGCTACCCTATCCATTAATGAGACCATGAAACCGGTCAGGAGCTACCCTATCCATTAATGAGACCATGAAACTGGTCAGGAGCTACGCTATCCATTAATGAGACCATGAAACTGGTCAGGAGCTACCCTATCCATTAATGAGACCATGAAACTTGTCAGGAGCTACCCTATCCATTAATGAGACCATGAAACTGGTCAGGAGCTACCCTATCCATTAATGAGACCATGAAACTGGTCAGGAGCTACCCTATCCATTAATGAGACCATGAAACCGGTCAGGAGCTACCCTATCCATTAATGAGACCATGAAACTGGTCAGGAGCTACCCTATCCATTAATGAGACCATGAAACTGGTCAGGAGCTACCCTATTCATTAATGAGACCATGAAACTGGTCAGGAGCTACCCTATCCATTAATGAGACCATGAAACTGGTCAGGAGCTACCCTATCCATTAATGAGACCATGAAACTGGTCAGGAGCTACCCTATCCATTAATGAGACCATAAAACTGGTCAGGAGCTACCCTATCCATTAATGAGACCATGAAACTGGTCAGGAGCTACCCTATCCATTAATGAGACCATGAAACTGGTCAGGAGCTACCCTATCCATTAATGAGACCATGAAACTGGTCAGGAGCTACCCTATCCATTAATGCGACCATGAAACTGGTCAGGAGCTACCCTATCCATTAATGAGACCATGAAACTGGTCAGGAGCTACCCTATCCATTAATGAGACCATGAAACCGGTCAGGAGCTACCCTATCCATTAATGAGACCATGAAACTGGTCAGGAGCTACCCTATCCATTAATGAGACCATGAAACTGGTCAGGAGCTACCCTATCCATTAATGAGACCATGAAACCGGTCAGGAGCTATCCTATCCATTAATGAGACCATGAAACCGGTCAGGAGCTACCCTATCCATTAATGAGACCATGAAACTGGTCAGGAGCTACGCTATCCATTAATGAGACCATGAAACTGGTCAGGAGCTACCCTATTCATTAATGAGACCATGAAACTGGTCAGGAGCTACCCTATCCATTAATGAGACCATGAAACTTTGCATGATTTTTAGCGGACAAGGAAGCTCCTGCTTAGACTATGCTGATACAGAGGCTGGCATGGCCTACACTGGCTGCAAATGGCATACGACTCATTTTCATTTAACATGGCTATATGGTATCATTGGCACAAGCATTAAAACATGGTTATCTTAATAGTAAGTCAATATCTAACAGCTTTCAACATTTAATTTAGTCGGATGTATCTTTCAGGAGATTACATCGTTCTACATAGAAATTGAAGAAATAGCTCTTACTAAACTAGTAACATAAGAAAGAAGTGACAACAGAAAAAATTATTTTAAAGAAAACAAATGAAAGTTTAATCCTTTAAATAAAACTTCTGGTAGTCTAGTTTAAAGAATCCAAAAAGAAGACTTTCTCTCATGGCAAACTTTTAAGATAAAAAATCAATAATTGGAAGATATTAACTGATACTTTTTTATTTACCTAAATTCAATTATTAAGATGAATAAAAGAAGTTAAAATGTTGTTTCCCAATTATAAATTCAAGTTTATATAGTCTTTGAAGAGTCAGTATTATCAATGTTTAATAAAATCACACTTATCTTCTCTTAGTCATTTTTTATATTTATCATAAATGAATATTCTCAACGTGCATATTATAAGGAACAAATGTTACCAAATCACAAACAAACTGTTAGTTATATTTGTAACTATTACAAAAGCACAAATTGTTAATTATTTTCCTACTTAACAAAATAAAACATAATCAACTTAATTATGTCTAAGTAAACAAACAAATCTTTTTCAAGAAATAGGCATTTTCATAACAGAAAATGTAACACAACTACTTGCAATAGAGAGCAGTCCTTGAAATTGGAAGTCATTGAAGTCCAAGCTAAGCGTCACAAACAAATAAGCGTGGTGAGTGCATGATTTGAAAACTTCCCAAGTCAGGGATTCAAAGTTCAAGTCCATACTGCACAATAATACTCCTCTTTCCCATACAATAATATGGCTGTAATCTGTGAAAAGGGGTTTAATGCATCTGCGTAAAATGTCATCATCAGGGACAACACTTTATTCTTTTATGATATTTTTTTCTTTTCAAGAAAGTCTTATCTTCGCAAAAATCAAGTTAAGAAAAAGTCAAAATAATACAAATTACGGAGATATAATTTTCATTTGCCAGAGGCATCATTTTATTTTATGCTTTTTGGTGGTTCATAGATAAATATCAGTGAATTAAAAATGATTGTTTCAAACATTGAAAATTAACAAAATTTATTATATTTATTTATTTTGTTAAATGACATGTTTTTCGTGACGTTATAATCATTATTTCAACAAAAATAAAACAAGAGAGCCCAACGTCGCTCACCGGAGATAACAAGATATTATTGGGACAAATCTTCTGACCAAGTTTCACGAAGATCGGAAAATAAATGTGGCCTCTTGTGTTAACAAGGTTTTACTATAGCCATATAAGGAAAAATGCCCCGCCCCCTGGCAGCCATGTTTTTCAACCAACCGGCATCATTTTTGAAGTTGTCCAAGATATTATCGGGATGAATCTTTTGACCAAGTTTTATGAAGATAGGACAGTAAATGTGGCCTCTAGTATGTTAACACAATTTTACTATAGCCATATAAGGAAAAGTTCCCCGTCCCTTGGAAGCCATGTTTTTCAAGCAAACATAATTATTTTCGAATTCATCCAAGATATCATTGAGACCAATCTTCTGACCAAATTTCATGAAGATTGGACAATAAATGTGACCTCTAGAGTGTTAACAAGCTTTTACTAAAGCCATATAAGGAAAAATGCCCCGCCCCCTGGCGGCCATGTTTTTCAACCTACGGGCATCATTTTCGAACTTGTCAAAGATATTATTGGGATGAATCTTCTAAACAAGTTTCATATAGTTAGGACAATAAATGTGGCCTCTAGAGTGTTTACAAGATTTTACTATAGCCATATATAGCCATATAAGGAAAAATGCCCCGCCCCTTGGCAGCCATGTTTTTCAAGAAAACGTTACTATTTTCGAACTCATCCAAGATATCATTATGACCAATCTTCTGACCAAATTTCATGAAGATTGGAAAATAAATGTGGCCACAAGAGAGTTAACAAGGCAAATGTTGACGCCGCACAACGGACAACAGGCGACGGACAAAAGGCGATCACAAAAGCTCACCATGAGCACGTTGTGCTCAGGTGAGCTAAAAATAATAATTTCTAAGCATAACAAAAAATGTTCGATTTGTTGGAATCTCCATTTTAATTCACTCATGATCATAGAAAAAAAATATTTTCTATGATCACTTGTGAATTAAAATTGATATACAAATATCCACAAATATCATCTATATATTTTCACTAAGATCATCTTTGTTCATAAAACTGTCTATGAAAGGATACTTTACATAAAACTTGCATAATTAAGTGACTTAGCCACTGCATGCACAACGACTTCTTTTAATCATAAAACAAATATTATTGTATAAATTATAACCAGTAAATATAATCAAATCTATGTAAATACATTTCCTTAAATCAATATAAAATACATTTATATTTATGTAAATAAATATGTGACTAAATAATTAATGGTAAAAAAACACTTAAAGCTGATAAACAACTGTAACTGACAATATATTTATATATCGCCAATTACCAACACCAATCATGACCAGAAGTTTTACACTCCAATTTCAAATTTAAACCAATGACAGTAAGTTGGCATTGATTAGCTGACAGTAAGTTGGCGGCGTAGCAAGTCGGGGACAGTGTTAATGGTGATCTGTGCATTCCTGATGGCCACTGCCCTCGATGGTCGCTTTTTGAAATGGTTTTTCATAGTTTCACCGCTCACAATGTCTTTGTAATTCATCACGTGGCCATTTGAAGTGTTGAGTTCATCTATCACAGTGTTCAGTTGCCTCTGGAAAAGAGTAAGATTCACATGAGTCTTCCTCTAGGAAAACAGGGCTTAAAGCAAGGGAGTAAAATTTAGTACCAGATAAGCCTGTGCAGTGCACACAGGCTAATCAGGGACAAAAAATCTGCATTTTTGGAATGTTATGTTTAAAGGAAGTCTCTCCTTACACAAATCCAGTCTGAGATGAAATGGTCATCCCTAATAAGCCTGTGCATACAGCACAGGCTAATCTGGGACGGCACTTCATCCACATGCATTAAGCCCCATTTTCACAGACTGTGGTGCATATATTGTATAAACTGCAAGAACAAAGAAATGTGAAATAACTTCATTATCATAATAAAATCACTGAATTATATCTTGGGCAGGTTTCATTTAAAGTTGTTCCATCAGTGCACAAACATTCACTGTGAAAATAACATGTTTACAAGACATTACTTGTGGTATTCTTTACTCTAATATGCTGAGTAGTAACATAGCTAACTTACATCAGTACTGAGGGAGCATAGGGTCAGAGGCTAAAATGAACACACTTTTAGTGAAGCCATCACCTTTCAACCATTTTTACTGATAATGAACATAAACCATACAAGCATAAAAGAGTGGCGCGTATTAGGTACATACATTTGTCAGACGGAGCCCTGATTCTTTGAGGCACCATTTGAGGTCATCGAGAGGCACCCAGCCCTTGCGTTCGGGGTCGAACTGCTGACACGCGGTCAACAGCTGCTGGGAATGGGAGGCTACAAACTTTCCAAACAGTTGCAGCATGCTGGTGGCAGACTGAAACAGGTCGTGTAGACAATAGCAAAAAATTAATCATAAGCAGGGCTTTTTTTCCTGTTTTTGTGAAGCAGCCTTGCCCCCCCCCCCCCCTATTTTGTGAAGAAATGAGTCACGAACTGTTCAAAATTGTGAAAACATTAGGCACAACTTTCTAAAATTGTGAAAATTTGAGTTGTGAACTTCTTGAAATTGTGATAATTTGAGTCGTGAACTTCTTGAAATTTTGAAAATTTTAGTTGCAAATTTCCTACAATTGTGAAAAACAGCCATTCTCACAGAAGGAAAAAAAGCCCTGATAATAGCCTCACTCTTGGAAAACCAGGCTTAATGCCTGTGCGTAAAGTGTCGTCCCGGATTAGCCTGTGCAGTCTGCACAGGCTTTTCTGGGAGAACAATTTTCCTTTTTAGGGTATTTTTCATTTAAAGTCTCTTCCCAGATAAGCCTGTGTTTATCTAGGACAACACTTTATGCACATGCATTAAGCCCAGTTTTCCCAAAACAAGAATCACATGACAAGTAAAAACAAATGCATTCATGAACATAATTATTTTTTAAGTGTTTCATTATAAAATATTCATATACAATGACAACCAAAAACAGATCCATGCATGGACAGTTTGATCTGTGGAGTAGTTTTAAATCAATGCAAGTAAAGTGTTTTGTGGTAAAATCAATGTTAATTTTGCAATCATAGACGCAAGTGTCAATTTTACTCATGATTGAACGGCAAGTCATAAATGCAACAAGTGGTAGTAAATCAGCATATAAAACATTGTTAATAAAAACAATGTTTATTATAGGTTAATGTCTTATCCTATTTCAAATAAGAATGTGGTATGAAAGAGACAAATATATTAATACATTTACATGACATCAATGCACTCATTTTGCAGTGCAATGCACTTGGTGATTTATTGGTGTTTTCTTGATCCATCTTTAATCATTTCATTAAAAGCTTTTTACATTTCATATAAAAATAAGAAGTAATTAATTTTCCATGATGCAGCCTTTGCTGACTGCACTTAACATGTAAACTGGATTTTTGTAAGATTCTGTAAAAGCGGAAAGTGTCATCACTAATTAGCCTGTGCGGACTGAACAGGCTAATCCGGGACGAAAGTTTTTTCAAATGCATTTTCTATAATAAGGTTTCTATACAAACTGCAAACTTAACCCTTTACCACTTAGATACGTATTTAACCCTTTACCACTTATAGATACGTATTTAACCCTTAACCACTTAAATACGTATTTGACCCTTTACCACTTAGATACATATTTAACCCATTACCACTTAGATACATATTTAACCCTTAACCACTTATATATGTATTTAACACTTAACCACTTAGATACGCATTTAACCCTTAACCACTTAGATACATATTTAACCCTTTACCACTTAGATACATATTTAACCCATTACCCATAAGATACGTATTTTGATGCATTTGTATACCCTTAGAAAGTAACATTTAATTAAAGACCTTTCTCACTAAATTCAATTATTAAAGGCTTCATTTGTAACCCGTAGTTACTGATGAACAGCAAACAGCATAAACCTGAACAGACTGCGAGTTACTCGCAGGCTGTTCTGGTTTTGTGATGGTTGCAAAAGCCATTTTCATTTTGCTTCTTATGGGGGGAAAGGGTTCAGTCCAGCCCCTGTATGTGATACTCACGCTGGTCCGGGTATATCCTCCCACCCCTCCATGCAGAATGGTCATCTCCCGGGATGCCTGGAGTTCCTTGACCTTGGCATAATTAGCCGGGGAAATACCCACCTCCTGGCGACAGAAACATATGTAAACATATTACATACACAAATAATGGAGCTATGATTCATCATAGAGCAGGTTGTGCAAATAAATTGAAGTTCAACTAATTTTTAATATATGGAAATGTTTATCTTTGTAAAATACAATACTAGTATTTTTCAGTGGGCATAATAATGAAAACGTTGAACTCCTTTCAGTTATTCACTGGCTGGCCTTAAAGCAAGAAATATAACAGCATTAAAGAATATGTTCAACCAACTGAGAGAGAGAAATATTGTCAATTTCAATGCATTATTACATAGTACAGTTTTGCTGAAATTGAATGATCATGTCATTTGAATTTAAACTGACTTGCCATTTAATGTATAGTCTTATCCCTGTTTTTCTATCAAAATAACATTATAGATGTGCTTTTATATGTAACATTTAAAAAAAATTGACAATAGCATAGCAACTATGTAAATATTGGTAATAAAACTAAGTGTTATTCATTTACTTAATGGGATAAAACTTTAAAATTAAATGTCAAGAAGAAAGCGCTGAAAATGACAAATGTTTCAATGTCACATTCAATAAAATAAATACGTTTGAATGAACTAAGAGGTTCTAACAAGTTCATTGGGTAAGGACAATGGAAAATATTCATTGACATTTTCATATGACCTTTGCTCTGGGGAAGGGGGTTTAATGCAAGTGCGGTAAGTGTTTTCACAGATTAGAGGGACAAAACTTTCGGCTTTTATGGTATTTTTCCTTTAAAAGAACTCTTAGCAAAAAATTCAGTCAAAGCGGAAAGTCTTGTGCCTGATTAGCTTTGCAGACTGAACGGGCTAATCTTGGATGACATTTTACACACATGTATTAACTCTTTCAGTGCTGGAACCGAATTTTGAAGGCCTTTGCAAACAGTTTGGATCCAGATGAGACGCCACAGAACGTGGTGTCTCATCAGGATCCAAACTGTTTGCTATTCTGATAGTATTCTTTGAAAAAAATCGAAGAAAATGCTAATTTTAGAAAATCAGCAGACGACATTTTAGCAGACAACAAATTTCCCAGCATGCAAAGGGTTAAGCCCAGAAGATGGCTCATATTCCAAATGCCAAGTATTAGAAGAGCCAGCAAATGGACCCAGTAAATAACAGTTTTCAGTAAATTAAGTCTGATACAGAATGTGCTAAGATAACAAACAATATCACCAACACATTTGTTCCACTAAAAAGTCACATGTCACACACAAAAGAAGAAACAACATAGAACAGAGAACGTACTAAACGTATATAAACACACATGTTCCTTTAAATTGATTTATGAGTTTCAAACAAAAACTGTTTTGTTTACAGAATGTTTAACATCACTACATTCAACTACTGAATAACTCTACAGTATTTTAAACCGAATATAAATCAAGAAAAATGTCCAAAAACCCAGATTTTGTGCAAATCCAATACAAATCAAGTAAAATGTCCATGAACCCAAATTTTGTGCAAACCAAAAACAAATCAAGTAAAATGTCCATGAACCCAAATTTTGTGCAAACCAAAAACAAATCAAGTAAAATGTCCATGAACCCAGATTTTGTGCAAATCCATTACAAATCAAATTAAATGTTGATGAAACCAGATTTTGCGCAAAACCAATACAAAATCAAGTATAATGTCCATTAACCCAGATTTTGTGCAAACCAAATACAAATCAAGTAAAATGTCCATGAACCCAGATTTTGTGCAAATCCAATACAAATCAAGTAAAATGTCCATTAACCCAAATTTAGTGCAAACCCAATACAAATCAAGTAAAATGTCCATGAAACCAGATTTTGTGCAAACACAATACAAATCAAGTAAAATGTCCATTAACCCAAATTTTGTGCAAACATAATATAAATCAAGTAAAATGTCCATGAACCCAGATAATGTGCAAACCCAATACAAATCAATTAAAATGTCCATGAACCCAGATTTGGTGCAAATTTCTTACCCTGCAATGCTGATATGAGAGAGAACAAAAACATAAATACAAGACTCACAGTATTTAATGGCATCCTTATCATAAATTGCCTCAATAAACTTTATGGCTATATCAATGAAATAACATTTGTGTTTACATTGAAGTTTTTTCCCTTAATTTATTATTACTTTCAAAAGGTGGACCAAAAATTGTTCCTGTCTCTAAAGTAAACAGGAGGATAAGAAGTTAATTGCAGGACATTAACATTTATATCAATACTTGGGCAAACATCGGCGTACTCTTGCAAAGCAATAAACTTGTGAGCAGACAAAAATGTTCATTCTAATGCACTGTTATAACAGTTTCCTTCATGCGATTGGATCTTAACAAAGGAAACTGTGAGAGTGTCGTCTGCTAAACCTGGGTTCAAGCTGGTTCACTTAAATAGGCGTTCTTCAGTTTGCATTCTTCTGTTTTTGCAAGGATACTTAGTACGTTATTTCAATTGGTCTTTTTCAGACCCAATCAGCCTTGGACCATCAAAACTGAAAATAATATCATCCCTGACATTTATTACGAGTTTTTTTAAACTAAGTTCTCTATAAATATGTATAATAAGACAGTAAATGTGGCAATCAATTGCTACATGATAAGAATCTAGTAAAACTTTCTTGCAAAATGACTATGAAAATAACAACTAAAGTGATAGAACAAATAATAACAAGAGCACCGCATAACGGATTGACCTTTGACCAAGTGACCCAAATAAGGGTGTGGCGTGTAGAACTCATCAAGGTGCAGCTACATATGAAGTTTCAAAGTTGTAGGTGGAAGCACTTTGATTTTAGAGCCAATGTTCAAAACCTTGACAAAATGTTAAGGTTTCAGCACGACGTGGACGACACGACGACGGACATGACATGACACGACGAGCTGGCTATGACAATACCTCCGGTTTTTCTCCGAAAACAGCCGAGCTAAAAATCACCCAAAAGGTCAAATAATACCATTACACATAATTTCTTTGACACATCTATGAAATAATTCTGTTTCTTTACATAATTTCTTTGACACATCTATGAAATAATTCTGTTTCCTTAAAAAACACACTAACACAGTCATCAAACTCACAATTTTAATATAAAAGCTATAATTGAAAGCAAAATATAACTGTTCTTTTCTGTTGTATTTTCCCATACATGTATATATCACTAATAATTCAAGCAAAAATTATTTTACTTAAAATAATATCTACAATTTTTCAGTGGACTTAAATTCACAGTTCATGAAAATGCACATGAAATAGCTATAAAAAGAATGACTGTTTTTACCCTTGCCCCCATAAGAAGCAAAGTGAAAATGGCTTTTCCAACCAGCATAAAACCAGAACAGCCTGCAAGTAACTCCCAGTTTGTTAAGGTTTTATGCTGTTTGCAGCTCATCAGTATCTTAGTGTAGTATTATAATGAAGCCTTTAAAACTATAATCTAGTAAAAAAAAGGTCTTAAATAACATTAAACTTTCTGAGGGACTACAAATGAGTAAAAATATGTATTTAAGTGGAAAAGGGTTAAACCAATAACTGACATTAATTCAAAAGATCGTTAACTGTCAGATAATTAGTTGTGATGGCTTTCTTCATATGTCACAACATTTCACACCTCCTCAATAATTATGAGAAATTATTATTACTAAATGCTAAACTTATAGTATACACTCAAATGCAGAAGTTTAATAAGTACCCATTAATGCTTTGCAAGTAATAACAATGTCAAGAATCACTTAGATTGACAGCTAAGAAAGGAACCATTTTCACAAGTTAAAGAAACATACAGATAAAATAAAATTGGCAAATTAATTCATGAAAATTTAATGAAAAGCAAAAGTATTATCACATATTTGTGGTTCAGTGTATTTGCATTTTCCATCATCATTGACATTTGCTTAAAAGTCCTGACATTAACGCAAAAAAAAAATTACTATCAAACAAATATGAATCTACTGCTTATAATATACGCCTATTTTTTCTTTACCTGCCTGTTATCAATTTTATTAAATGCCATTGATGATTGATGTACCATGAGACACCTACATTTTCATATACATCAAGTGCATCAATCATAAAACATAAAGGTCAAATAAAGGGATCTGGCTGATGCATGTACCTTTTTTAACTATTTTCAGATGTTTATATCTCATCAATTTTCTCATATACCTTAAATATTTTTTATAAAGTCGATTTTAATATGAGTTTTTCTGCATCTCTCAAGTATTATTAAAGCATTTAATACTGAAAAATATCCACTTCACATTCTGATAGGAATACAGTGTTTAGGTCACTCAAACAATAAATAAAAGATGTACAAATATTCAGCCATATTTTATCTTTCCGTATGTTACAATTATTTGCATGTACATTTTCAAACCTACCGCCCATATCTGGGCCTCACATTCATAGCATTTGAATGGCAAAAAGAACAAGGAACTCTGATCTCATTGGCCAGTACGGATTACTGTAGATATTGTAAGACCATCTGTTCACTAAAATTTTTCATGTTATCATGTTATGGATGATGTTAAGCATGCTGAAAAATTATGTAAGTAAAATGTACGACTAAGACACAACATGCAGGTTACCCTCTTACCAGCTGGAAATGCATTTGCAGGAAAACATGCTTCAGTGAAAATTACTGCACAAGAAAATTTTGCTTAACTAGCGTAAGTAAACAAGTGAAATTCTTTCAAGTATCTTATCAACGCATAATGCTCATGTAAGTATTTACAGACAAATTTTTTTGGTTTTATTTATATTGAATGTCATTTTCAATCAAAATTATAATGAAATAAAATGTTAACATTTATGCAGAAGAAATTATACTGTTTCCAGACTTTTTTTTGATGTTTTCGGTATTCAGCATTAATACTTCTTGTTTTTTAAGAGCACTTAATAGACAAAAACTTATTTATTAATTATTCATTTTAATGTTATCCCACTACCTAAGTTATTTTATACGCATGTTTTAATGCAAATGCACAAACAATTTCATTGGTTTTTGAAATCTCTACCAAAAAGTTACAACACAATAAATGTACACGTTTACACAACACTTTCTTACATGGAACACATTGTTTTGGCAAACTGCAAACATGAACATAACAGTGAATTATTCAGCACAAACTCAGTAAACAAAAGCCTTTTTTTTACTTTTTTTGAAAACGAATTTGATGCTAATACACACAAAAAGTCTAAGTAGCAATGGCATCAGTTTGTTTTGCAAGTCAATTCTTACGTAGTGCACGTTAGATTCATGTACATAAAACTAAGACTAGCCAAATGAAAAAAATTAATCTTGCAGAACTTTTTTCAAATTTAACATTAACACAACAAAACCCTGTCACTGTGGTAAATGTGTATTTTGCTGGTTCAGTG
Organism: Dreissena polymorpha; assembly: GCF_020536995.1. Classification (NCBI taxonomy): domain Eukaryota; kingdom Metazoa; phylum Mollusca; class Bivalvia; order Myida; family Dreissenidae; genus Dreissena; species Dreissena polymorpha. The sequence goes on from NC_068359.1 coordinate 30,493,079, forward strand.
TGACACTGTTGATTCATGAGCCTGTATCTGGACAAACTGGGCTTATAACGCATGTGCATAAAGTGTCATGCCATATTAGCCTGTGCAGGCTGCACTGGCTAATCAGGGATGACACTTTCTGCATAATTTAGATTTTCGCTAAGGACAATTTTCCTTTTAACAAAAATTACCATAATGGCAGAAAACTTAGCGTTTGCTTAGCCTGTGACAACTGCACAGGCTAGTATGGAATGACATTAAGCAAAGTTTTACCAGAAGAAGGCTAATATTTTTTAATCGGTATAACAATAATTTTAGATTCAACCCTGTAACATGTTTTTTTAAATGTGTTACAACTTAACTCTTTCAGTGCTGTAACCGAATTTTGAAGGCCTTTGCAAACAGTTTTGATCCTTATGAGACGCCACAGAGCGTGGCGTCTCATCAGGATCCAAACTGTTTGCTATTCTTATAGTATTCGGAAAAAAAAAACGAAGAAAATGCTAATTTTAGAAATTCAGCAGACGACATTTTAGCAGACGACAAATTTCCCGGCATGCAAAGGGTTAATATCATTACCTCAATGGACAGCAAATTCAAACTCTTGCTCTTCTCTGCTGCTTTCAGAATGGTTTCCACGCTGGCATCCTTCAGTGGATTCAAGTTCAGCTGAAAAAAAAGAAAAACGCATTATAATTACCAGTATGTAGATACAAACGGGCCACACTCTGGGAAAAAGGGGCTTAATGCATGTGCATAAAGTGTTGTCCCAGATTAGAGACAACAATTACCGCTTAAAAAAATGTTTAAAGGAAATATCTCAGCAACCAAAAACCAGTTATGGCGGTAAGAGACAAAAAAAGGCTACCGGTAATCAGGACAATATTTCATATGTATGCACTTAGCCCTGATTTCCCAGACACCTGTTCAAAAGTATACTTGGGGCAGTGTTAGAGAAAAACAAACAATTTAAATATAAATTGAATTTTTATATGCACTTAAAAACAAATTTGTTTTCACAACCAAAAAAATTAAGTAGATACAGCAGATGAAACTAAAAATTAGATTTTTGGCCGCCATTCATTCAAGGTTGATTTTACATATAACAATGTTGCGTGGTGAAAGAGTGAGAAGTTTAAACCTGCTTTTAGTAAATTACTTTCCTATACAATCAAAGGGAGATTATACAATGTTGAAATTGTCTGAAAATGTAGGAGTTGTGTACCATGTAGGTTCAATAGGGAATGTGCTACAGGAAGGTTAATTCAATTTCAAAAGGACCATTATACAACAGTAAACTTTTCAAGCATTCTTCAAACCTTATCACTTTTTCTGACTGTGCAAGCCTGCTATCAAACAAGGGATGATGCCTTAACTCTTTGAGTGCTGGAACCGAATTTTGAAGGCCTTTGCAAACAGTTTGGATCAAGATGAGACGCCACAGAACGTGGCGTCTCATCAGGATCCAAACTGTTTGCTATTCTTATAGTATTCAGAAAAAAAATTGAAGAAAATGCTAATTTAAGAAATTCAGGAGACGACATTTTAGCAGACGACAAATTTCCCAGCATGCAAAGGGTTAAGTCATTTATTTCCACCAACAATCCTAAGATGAATGGGCCATTATAGGGTATGTATGTTGGCGGACCTTTTTTTTCATCAATTCTTTGATGATACAAATATTATTTCACCCTTAAATGCGATTATGCAATGAGATGCAAAAACCTTCAAAAGATTTATTCAACCCTTTGCTTTAGTAAATAAAACTTAGTTTATATGTTAACTTAGCAAGTATGCTCAGATGAAGCAATCCTAATAGTTTGATACATGTACTTAATTTAGTGAATATGATCAAATGAGGTTTGCACAACAAATTATGGTTGGTCGACATATTGAAACAAACAAGATTGATAATGTCCTCTTCCATAGATTTGCAATGAAATGTATGTCATTGACTTCTATGAAAAAGCATCTTGCCTTAATTGCATAAAAAAGGGTATCTGCAGAAAATTTCTACAAAAGACACTGCAGACTTCACTTTTTTACTGATGCACATATAACATAGGTTTTTATTAGAATATAATTGCTTAACAATTTATATCAAAATAGAAAAGGCACTCTTTAAAAGTAGCCAATATTTTCAAATGAACCACAGACAAAGATTAACTGGTATGTGATCTAATAAATTGAGATCATTTTAAGCCAATGTATGGGGTAAAAGCTAAAGAAACAAACGATATACACATATAACAATAATACCATTTTTAGAAAATGTTTAAGACTAAAAGATACACTCAGAAAAATAAAAAAATAAGTCATTTCAAAATTGGAGTGACCTTGGCAGCGGTCAGTGAATTACCCACACTTATCTTGCATAGTCTAGTTAATCAGGACAAAGTGCAAAACTAATGGCAGTGAATGACCACTGCCCTATTTGAGGCAAGGGTAAAAAAGGCGTAGAAATAATTTCATGGCCCATCACAACAAATGTTATATGTCTGATAAAATCCATGATCCTCAAAAATGGACAATCAAGACAACTTAGTGTTCTATCAATTGGAAAAAAGCAGTGTTTTGTTTTCGTCTAATTCGGCCCCAATTTCTAATGTCAAAATGTTTATAGTTGTCTGAAATGACTCATTACTTACCTATCACACTCCAAGGCTAGAACCTTATAAAATATAATCTAAAAGAATACTTAATCTTATTCTCAATTTTAAATTATTCATTAGGGAAAAGAACACACAAAACACTTATAGGTGTCTTATAGGGGATCACATTTAGCTGAATGTCGCTATCTCAAAAGTTTTTTTATATCCTTTTGCTGACTAAAATTTGGATTAGACCCCTATTTAAGACTCCAATAAAAGACACCTATATTAAGACACACATATAAGACCCCAATATAAGACACCTATATAAGACCCCAAATATAACACCTCTATATAAGACACCTATATAATACCAAAATATAAGACCCCTATATAAGACACATCTTATGTCTCACCACCAGCGTCTCCAGGCCTGCATTCCTGGACAGTCCCCAAGCAATGGCATCTGCTGCCTTGGTTGTCAAGCGATTGTTGCTGAAAATACAACACACAAATATTGCAAGAATTCAACAAGTTTAATGCCAATAATATTCAGTACATAATAATTACAAGAGCAGTCAGAGGACAGCGCTCGACTATTCGAGTGCTTGACAGTATAACGTAAACCATCATGGGCAAATTGTTCATATTCAATAATTTATTAGACGATGTTTCAAAAATAAAAAAAAGGGGAAAAAAAATTGGGGGGAGGGGGGGGGTTTAGAGGGGGTATAATGTGGGGTGTGGTCATTTATTAGACAATCTTTCAAAAATAAAAAAAGGAAAAAAAAATTTGGGGGGGGGGGTAGGGGGGGGTGGGGGGGTAGGGGGGAGAGAGGGGGGTATAATGTGGGGTGTGGTAATTTATAAGGTGATGTTTAAAAAAACAAGATGTCTTTGTGAAACACAATGTCCCCCTATATGATGTTTGACCTTGTAGGATGACCTTGACCTTGTGAAGGATGACCTTGACCTTTCACCACTCAAAATGTGCAGCTCCATGAGATACACATGCATGCAAAATATCAAGTTGCTATCTTCAATATTGCAAAAGTATTCATAAAATAAGCGATTTGGGCCACATATATTTGACCTCTGACCTTGAAGGATGACCTTGACCTTTCACCACTCAAATGTGTAGCTCCATGAGATGCACATGCATGCCAAATATCAAGTTGCTATCTTCAATATTGCAAAAGTATTTATAAAATAAGCGATTTGGGCCACATATATTTGACCTCTGACCTTGAAGGATGACCTTGACCTTGACCTTTCACTGCTCAAAATGTGCAGCTTCATGAGATACACATGCATGCCAAATATGAAGTTGCTATCTTCAATATAGCAAAAGTTATTGCGAAATGTTAAAGTTGGCGCAAACAGACCAACAGACCAACAGACAGACCAACAGACAGGGCAAAAACAACATGTCCCCCACTACTATAGTGGGGGACATAAAAATTTGGTAGGGGAGAGGTTGGGGGGGGAAGGGATTCTGGGTAGGGGCGTGGGGTATTGTTTGGGTAGAATCCATTGTGGTATTCAGGTAAGTGCTGTTTTGTCAAAGTAATAATAAAATGTGATCATAAAAAATAACAAATGATCTCACACTGACATGAACAAATATCCTCTATTTATTAAACATGAAATTTAAACTTATTGCATTTGTTTCCCCTGCATATAAGAAAGATATACTAGTGTATTACCTCCCCTGTCCTGCTTATATTTATATTAATCAACAAAATTAAACATTAACACAATATTTAATATACAAAATATACAAAAAATCTCATATTCTGATAATATTTTTACTGATCCACTTTATTTTACTCAAATGATGATGTTTCATTGGACTGATAATTATAGATTTAGGATTACAGACCAGTTGCTTCAGTTATATTGTTCAGAGTTCGCCCTATTGGCCGCGTTTGCGTTCTTGAGTTATCATCCAAAAACCATTTTACAATTTTAGGGTCACCGTGACCTTGACCTTTGACCTAGTGACCTCAAAATCAATAGGGGTCATTTGCGAGTCATGATCAATGTACCTATGAAGTTTCATGATCCTAGGCCCAAGCGTTCTTGAGTTATCATCCGGAAACCACCTGGTGGACGGACCGACCGACATGTGCAAAGCAATATACCGCCTCTTCTTCAAAGGGGGGCATAAAAATTGTAGAAACTGCCGTCTGTCGGTGATCTCAGAATAAGCCTCGAAAAATTCCGAAATACAGCGGAAATTTTCGAGTTAATCTAAGGGTAGCAACTCCTATAAATCACATGGACAATATGGACTGAGTAGTTGTCCAACTTTATGTGGCAAAAAAAGAATCGTGTTTAAATGAAAGAAAACCTCCTAAAATCTGTCCATACGAGTTTTTTTGTTCGTCTTATGTGGTTATTCCCATAAACCTGTTAACTACATAAACACCGAATGAACCTCAGTTCATCCCTCTTCGACCCCGAATGATTGCGCGGACGGACAGACTGACATACTGAGTGACTGACTGACGGACAGTTCAACTGCTATATGCCACCCTACTGGGGGCATATAATACCAAAACAGCGGAAAGCTTCATCACAGCAGTCTGTGCAGGTTAATCTGGTATCACACTTTTCTCACATGCTTTAAGCCCCATTTCCCAGAATGCCACTCAATATATTTCAAAATTTCAATAAATTGCGCATTAATTATTTATAACGTTGTACAGAAGCCAGTACTCACGTGAGATCCAAGACTTTCAACTTGGAGTTCACCTTCAGCCCCTGTTTAAGGGCCTCTGCCCCAGGGGCGCCCAGGCCATTCCAAGAGAGATCTAATGACTCCAACATCCGGTTTTTCTGAAATAAAAACAATACCTCTGATTTTAAGTATCTACTTTTTGTTTAAGACTTATATTGCTGTCAAACACTCTTAACCCTTTACCACTCATATATGCATTTTGACGTGTTTGTAGTCCCTTAGAAAATCAAATTAAATCAAAGACCTTTCTTGATAGATTAAAGTTTTAAAGACTTCATTTCAAATGCTCATATACTGATAAGCAGCAAACAGCATAAAACCTGAACAGCTTGCAAGTTACTTGCAGGCTGGTCTGGTTTTATGCTAAATTCTCATAGCCATTTTAAATTTCCTTCTGCTCAGAAAAGTTTCCAAATGAGTCAAAAAGATCAGAAACATTCCTTAAATCCTTGTTCTACCAAGAGATGCAATACAATACAATACAATAGAATACAATACAAGCAATCTAAAACCATTAATTGTTTAACTTTGTTTTTTCACCCTGACTGTTTTTTTAAATCACACGAATAAACAATAATAACCATATGTGTTGTACAAGTAACAATTTACTTCCAGTAAGAGTAATGGTTCCTACCGTCAAAGCCGCTAATACGGCGCTGGCGCCACGGTTACGTATAGAGTTCCAGCTGAGATCCAGGTCTAGTAATCCATCATTCAGTCCCTTGAAAAACAGCAAACATTAACCCTTTGCATGCTGGGAAATTTGTAGTCTGCTAAAATTTTATCTGCTGAATTTCTAAAATTAGCATTTTTTTAGATTTTTTTCAAAAAATACTATCAGAATAGCAAACAGTTTGGATCCTGATGAGACGCCATGTTCTGTGGCGTCTCATCTGGATCCAAACTGTTTGCAAAGGCCTTTAAAATTTGGTTCCAGCGCTGAAAGGGTTAACAACATTGTATATTACCAGAAGTTCCAAAGGTATAAACATACCGTATTTCTAGTTGTTGAATGATACATTGTTTCATTTTCATAATACAAACCAGATATTGGTTGCCAACTAGTTATTTAAGAAGTTTGTTCAGGAAAATCCCTTAATTTTGGAAACAAAAAGAAAACATGTATAGATTTTAACAAGGGTTAAGCATTAAACTATTGAATCTAATACACATGTATTGATATAGTAATTACATAAAGGTAACATAACATTAAATCATTGTGTATCCCTCCATAGTCTATGTGAAAGTAGTGCCTATTTCTAAAGCATTCCTTTTCTCTTCTTGCATAAAAGCCATTTAACATTGTGAGACATGGTCTTTGTGGTTATTTCTTATATCCTATAATTTAATGCCTTGGATTGGAAGCTAACTTGAAAGATGAACTTTTTGGGAGGGTGGAGGGGAGTCTATTATATTGGGCTCTTTTTGAAATCAGGCTTCTGAAAAATGTTTTCTGCAGTGGATCCATTCGACAGCCATTTACTTTCTTAGAAGTTGCAAGACAGTTTGTTTTTTATTACAATTATTGGATAAGGACAGATCCATCTTGTAAATGATACCAGGTTTGGAAAAATTGATACGTCAGAAAGGCAAGAAAAATGCTTTGAAAGTTGACCCTTTGGGAATTGGAATTAGGGTTATAAATAGAACACAACTATCTAGATGTGTGTCAGCAACATGTCAAGCCCATTGCCAATAATGACTTTATTTATTGTGCATGTGCAAAATGCACATGTTTGACCTTTAGTGCGACCTTGACATTTTCTAAGACTTCTAAGTGTGACCTTGACCTTGGAACATTGGTAAATTATTTTACAACCGAATGCTGAATGATGAAGATACAGTCTAGAGAAAATGGTTTATGTCTAATTTTAAATTTTAACATTTAAGGATAATCTTCATCTCTGATTTAGGGAGACAGTTGTCAATCAAACTAAGTGATCTGAGTAAATAAAATACCATTTACTTCTACCTCGTAGTCCAACAAATCCAGTGTCAAAATAATGGAATAAGCATTTTATGTAAGACTAAGAGGGCTGAGCAATTACTTATCTGGCAACTGTCTATTAATGAATGCATGAGAAATTACCAGTGAATACAAATTTTAGTTCACATAAAATTATTAAATTACAAAAGGAATGTTGCTAAGCATAGGCCCCATTGAGTGAGTGTTTGTCAACACCACTTGCATAACTGTGCTCTGACTATTACCAGACCCAGCCCCGGCTCAGTATACACTTCACAGCCAGTAAAGGGGCCAAGGGGTCTGGGTGCCTGCCCTTACTGCAGGGGACACTCACTGCCCTGTGTCTGGGGACCTTCCCTAGAGCCCAAGAAGGGGACTGGCCCCTGTATGTAGCTCCAATTTCAAGTTGCCCAGCAACCATAAATATAGAAGTCTTTTCCACTATATATACCCTGTATGAACATATGTGGTCATATATTTTGATTTTAATAAATCATATCAACATATTTATTGAATAACCAATAGTAAGACAATGTTATTTTCTAAGCTTAATAGATAACTTTTGATGGCTAGAATTATGCAAATTCAATTTTAAATATTTGAATTACCTCCCTTTATTGAGATCCTAGCATCAAATAGTGACAAACCTTCTCCACATTGTAAACATCATTTTAAATGTGCATTATAAATGGCTGGTTTATTTATTGACATAAACAGCAATACATGCTTTGGGCAAAATAAATAAGATCATAAAAACAAATACATAAATGATGAAGCTACAGTCCAGAAAGATGCTTTATGGCAAAATATTACTGTTAACATTTGAGCATGACATTTACCTTGTAGGTTAGGACACAGGTGTTTTACAATAGGAATCATCTCATGGTGAATAATTTTGAATTTACCGTCTGAAATTGCTGTTTATTTGACAGAAGGAGGCGGATGCTACGTGCAACACATGGTCTCTATATGGTGGTCATTTATGATAAGTTGTTTTAAAATTGCTTGATGAATTGCTTGTAGTTACAGTCTGATAACCTTTTTAATGTAAAAATTTGAGTTATGACTTCTTAGTGCGACCCTGCAGGTAACGTATGACGAGCTATTTAATAGCAAATTTTTTACTTTTGACTATCAGTCAAAGGAATGATGATGATGTAGATGATGATGTAGATGATGATGTAGATGATGATGTAGATGAAAATAATGACAATGGGGATGATGAGGATGATCAAAATATTCAGATGAAGTCACATGCAATGCTACAACAGTTTTGCAATCATCTGGAGGTAAGATAATCGTGTAATCTACCAGAGCAGTCACAATATTGAGTCTCAAATAATTATAAGATAACTATGTGACCTACCAAAGCAGCCCCTATATAGAGTCCCCCGATCTCGCCAAAGTTGTTGCCACTCAGGTCAAGGGAGGTAAGCGAGGTGTTGTTCTTCAGCCCCTCCACCAGCCCCTGGGCGCTGAGATCGCTGAGCTGGTTCCCTGGAACACAGCACGCACTGACTTGATTGACACTGGGAACCATGGGAATAGGAAAATAAGCTCTACCTTTAACTCAACATAATTTATTTGAGCCTAGATTTGGAAAAATGGGGCTTAATGAATGTGTGTTAAGTGTCACCTAAGATTAGACCACGCAGATGGAACAGGCTAATTAGAGCCAACATTTTCCACGGTTAAGAAATTTTGTGTTTCAAGGATTCTCCTTCACACACAAACATCCAGTTTTGGAGTAAAGTGTTGTCCCTAATTAGCCTTTTCAGACTGCGCAGGCTAATCTGGGACAACACTAAGCAGCATCATTAAGCCCATTTTTCACAAAAAGAGGCTCAAATGTTCTCCACCTTAAAACTTCAACTCAACATAACATGACCAATCAGAGTAATTGTAACATTTTAATTTTGGCCTTGTTGTTTGTTTCCAAATGTGATTTTTTATTTCAAGTAAATATACATAAATATCATACTTCCAGTAATTTAAATTAAACCATATGATGAAAATAGCATGTTGTCACCATAAAATATAAAAATAAATGACATTAAATGCATAAACATTACAAACACATACTAGCACGCATTTAGACTTCTGAAAAACAAATCTTCTCTCTTGACATATCCTTAAGCACTCAGAGAAGCAGGTTTCCGATAAAATCATTCTCAAGGTTTCTCCGTTAAAGTACGTCATGCAATATGCCATCTATGGTCTTCCAATATTTCCATATATAGCAGGACCACTTTAATAGCATTTATAGAGGTATAAAATTAGTAATTTTTCCAAAAGCATGTCATTTAAATCATGAAAACAAGCTCGTGACTCAGTCTAGTAGTCATTAACCCTTTGCATGCTGGGAAATTTGTCGTCTGCAAAAATGTCTGCTGAATTTCTAAAATTAGCATTTTCTTTGATTTTTTGCAAAGAATACTTTCAGAAAAGCAAACAGTTTGGATCCTGATGAGACGCCACGTTCTGTGGCGTCTCATCTGGATCCAAACTGTTTGCAAAAGCCTTTAAAATTCGGTTCCAGCACTGAAAGGGTTCATCTCTGTATTTTGTATCTAGATATCTCTTTTAGACTGACACACATTTCATTTATTAAAACCAAGTATGATTGTATCGGTAGATTGCACTCCTGGAACGTGGTATTTAATTCCATATTTATTTACAAATGCATAATAGCTTTCATATTTTACTGAAAACAAAGACGGATATTAGAAAATATAAATGGCAAGCGTTCTTTAAATGTTAAAACATGTTAATAAAAGACGTGTTTTTTTCTAAAAATATCACATTAAAAATGGTAAAGCGTCATTGTCTTCATAAAATAACAAAATTATCTGACCAAAAGCAAGTGTTTGCTTTAGTAATTTTTACAAGTTCATCTTCAGATGTAGAAACATTAATGACTTCAGAAAACATTAATGAAATATTGTACATACACCCAAAGTATGTGCTTGTTTTGTTGTTTTTGTTTTCTTTTCATTTTAAGGGGGGATTAATAAATGCACAATGAACAGAACAAAAGTTAATCTTTAAGTTATAAAAAATGATGAAAAAAAATGATGAAAACACCGTGAAATTTGACCTTAAATTATACCCTTGACCTTCAACCTAGAAGCATAGGCACTGTAATGACACATCATATGGTCATCTTACGTAAATATATCCATATTTAATTCAATAAGTTCTAGGCATCAAAAGTTTTGAAACGGAAATAAAAGTAAAATTAACTTTGATCTTGAATGGTGACTTTGACCTTCACAGACAATCAGTTACAAGTGTATGCAAGGCATAATCAGCAAATCGACATCAATAGTCAATCATTATATCAAAATTTTACAAGGTGTAAACAAGTTAAAGATAAGAAACAATAAATCAAAAACCTCTTCTACTCACAAAGTATCAAGGACAAAACATTGGTTTCATGTAAAGTGCAGCTTTCAAAAGAAGCTATTTACGGGATTGTTTTCCTTTTCCTCACCCAATACATTAATACATAATGCCTAAAGATGACAGCTGCAAATATGAAACATACAAAAAGAGGGAGGTTATGTCTTAAAAAACACGGCTCTTAAAAAACAACAAGAAAACACTTTTGTCAAGGTTAGACCTTGAACATTTTCTTTCAGAAGGAGGGTGTTTATGTGTTACACAAATTGACCTATCAATCTAGAGCAGAAACAAGAGCACCGCCTTGCGGGTGCAGACCGCTCATCTATTTTCTTTTTAAAGGTGAAGGGACTCTCATTTTCAATCACAAAGGAGGGAGGAGTGGAGTGAAGAGGGGTGTATAGTGTGGGGTTGTGGACATTTATTACATTATCTTCCAAAAAAAGCGAAAAAAAAAAAAAAAAAAAAAAAAAAAATCGGGGGGGGGGGTATAGTGTGAGGGGTGTGGTGATAATTTGTGAGATGATCTTAAAAAAAAAAAAAAAAAAAAAAAAAAAAAAATCAAAAAAAAAATTTGGGGGGGGGGGGTGGGGGGGGGGTGGGGTGGGGGTATAGTGTGAGGGTGTGGTGGTCATTTGTGAGATGATCTTATAAAAAAAAAAAAAAAAAAAAAAAAATTAGGGGGGGGGGGGGAGGGGGGGGGGGGGAGGGGGGGGGAGGGCACGGGGGATGGTTTGGGTGAAGTCTATTGTGGTATGTCAGGTAAGAGTAGTTTCATCAAAGTATCAATCAAATCTAATCATAAATAAAGAAGTTATGGCAATTTTAGCAAAATTTAATAATTTGACCTTGAGAGTCAAGGTCATTCAAAGGTCAAAGTAAAATTCAAGTTGCCAGGTACAGTAACCTCATGATAGCATGTAAGTATTTGAAGTTTGAAAGCAATAGCCTTGATACTTCGAGTGGATCGAAACACAAAATTTAACCATATATTAAAAGTTACTAAGTCAAAAAAGGGCCATAATTCCGTAACAATGACAACCAGAGTTATGCAACTTGTCCTTTTACTGTACCCTTATGATAGTTTGTGAGTGTTCCAAGTATGAAAGCAATATCTATGATACTTTAGGGGTAAAGTGACCAAAACATAAATCTTAACCAAATTTTCAATTTTCTAAGTATAAAGGGCCCATAATTCCGTCCAAATGCCAGTCAGAGTTACATAACTTTGCCTGCACCGTCCCCTTATGATAGTTCATAAATCTTGCAAGTATGAAAGCAATAGCTTTGATACTGTAGGAATAAAGTGGACCTAAACACAAAACTTAATCAAATTTTCAATTTTCTAAGTATAAAAAGGGCACATAATTCTGTCAAAATGCCAGTCAGAGTTACATTACTTTGCCTGCACAGTCCCCTTATGATAGTTAGTAAGTGTTGCAAGTATGAAAGCAATAGCTTTGATGCTTAAGGAATAAAATGGACCTAAACACAAAACTTAACCAAAATTGTCAATTTTCTAAGTATAAAAAGGGCACATAATTCTGTCAAAATGCATGCCAGAGTTATCTAACTTTGCCTGCCCAGTCCCCTCATGATAGTAAGTAAGTGTACCAAGTTTGAATGCAATAGCATTGATACTTACTGAGAAAAGTGGAACTAAACGCAAAACTTAACCAAAATTTGCAATTTTTTAAGTACAAAAAGGGCACATAATTCTGTCAAAATGCACGCCAGAGTTATCTAACTTTGCCTGCCTAGTCCCCTCATGATAGTAAGTAAGTGTACCAAGTTTGAATGCAATAGCATTGATACTTTCTGAGAAAAGTGGACCTAAACGCAAAACTTAACCGGACGCCGACGCCAACGCCAACGCCAACGCCAACGCCAACGCCAACGCCGACGCCAAGGTGATGACAATAGCTCATAATTTTTTTTCAAAAAATAGATGAGCTAAAAATGACTGAAAAAAAATTCCATAATGGATGTTAACATGTTTTCAATTTAATCACAGTAAACAAACACAGCAGAACAATTACTGCATGTGATTACAGTAAAACTCAGCCATGCATCTACCCGCTCATATATCGGGGGTATACAAATGGTACGAAAACTTGCAATTTTGTGTATGGGCACTTCATAAGTCGGATCAAAATTATAATCAGCAGTAGTTAAATTTTGCAACCCCATCAAATCCATCGTCTATTACACAACTATTTTTTTTTCACATTTTAATTGCAATAAATAATCCAGATATTAGAGAAGTTAAAAACATAATTACCAAGCAAGTTGATAACTAGTAATTATCTAACAAAACACTGTTGCCAAAATTCAATAAATGTGTTTAAGATTTTTGTAAACACAAACATATGCCATTGTTTTAAAATGTTCAGAGAGTCGGTAAATCAAAACAACTCAGCCTTACCTCGGAAAAGCCAAGATAAATTTATTTGTCATTTCCAAGCTTAGGCCGAGTAATTACGACTGTTTTACTGTTAAACTCCACCTTCTTTCTCTTTGAAAGATTTGAAAGGTGGAGCTATACATGTGTTGTTACATAATTGGACCATAGCAATTGTGAAACAAACACACAATTGGTGTAGCATGTTGATCGCTAGACAAAGGAAGCCAATTTTATCAGCAAGAAAGGTTGTTCTTTATGGCTTCAGCACAGGAAGCCACTTTTCTTTGATGACTTCAAGCTGTCAATACACACAAAGGGCACTTTTTGGAGTCTTAAGAATTTGAGATGATGTATTAAAGGGGCCTTTTCACAGATTTTGGCATTTTTTGAAGTATGTCATTAAATGCTTTATTTTTCATAAATGAAAACATTGGATCTTAAAAGCTCCAGTAAAAAATCTAGAATAAAATTTAAAAAAGGGAAAAAAAGTAGCTGGTACCAGGGCACGAACCAGTCACCCCCGGAGTCCTGGAGTTAGTCTGAAGTAAAAACGCATTAGCCCTCTCGGCTATTCCGCCGGGTATACACAGTTTAAGTTTTTTATACCTTATATAAGCAATCTTCGTAGTTTCGTAAATTTAAACGACAACAACAGAACTCTCCAAATTATTCAATCGTTTCGCGTTGCAACGCTTTATACTTTTTAGGTTTTCAAATCGTCAAAAGATACATATAATGGCTATATTGGACTATGGTAAATGTTCAGTAATACTGTTTCCTCACAAATATCATAACTAAAACGAAAATTTGCGAATCTGAAACAACTTTTTTCAATTTTGTCAACTTACCAAACCGTGAAAAGATCCCTTTAAAAGCCGGATCTCAACTGCTTGATTTTGCGGTGGTAAAATGTTAACCTGCATTAACTAGTGGGCTGGGTTTATCTACCAGTGATTTGCTGCTAACATTTAGAGAAATAAATAGAAACATGTGTTTGAGCAGACAGCATTCTTGGTAAAGTATAGAATCTGTATTTACATGTAAACTTGATTTGAGTCATTCGCTAGCTATTGGCTGAGTGAAGTTCATAACCTTTCAAGTGGGCGGTGCTTAGCATTTACAGGGAAATTTGAATTTCAAGCAGACAACAAAAACTTTTTTCTATAAGTCAATAACTATATAACTTACAATCACCAAATTACACATACATATTTTTTGTATACCAAAGTATATGTTTGCCAAATTTCATTGGAAAATATTAAATAAAAACTGCAATATTATGAAATAATCATTTTTGTTTTCTGCTGTTAACACACCAGTGTACAGCTGAATAGTAGACATTTTGTGAGTTTGGGGACCTTTTATACTGCTTCTCCGGTGTTTAAACTCAAATATATAACCATGGAATTTGAACTAGATTACCTTAAATAGTGACCTAGTAATCTCCAAGCATGGGTCACAGGTGCAACACATTTTCTGCTTAATTGAGATAATATACTCTGAAATAATATCAAAATTATAAAAGGTTTAGAAGTTGGGGTGGGGAACGCCATATATCCTTGGAACTTGAATTGTGACCTGTTTGACCTTCAAGCGTGGGTCAAGTGGGAGACACATTGTAAGCTAAATTGAAATATACTCTGCAGCAATATTCAAATCCTTCAAGGCATGCATATGTGATAGAAAAGTACATAAAGAATGCACTTAATTGTGATACCAAAGTATGACCATCAACAATATAGTAGCTGTTCAGTTCTTACATCTGACACAGGCTTAATGCATTAAGTGTAGTCTCAGATCAGCCTGTGCAGTCTGCACCTTAAATGCATTTTTTTTTGCTAAAAAGAAACTTCCTTTAAATGAAAAATTCCATAAAAGCAGAAAGTATTGTCCCTAATATGGATGTGCAGTCCGAGACAGTTTTCGCACATGAATTAAGCCCAGTTTTCCCAGAGCGAGGCGCACAATAATTTGTCAAAACAAGGCTAAATTGATCCTTCATTATACCTGCTACACACAGGGTCTTCAGTGTTGTGTTCGACTCCAGCATTCGACAGATACAGGTGAACCCATCCTTGCCGATAAAGTTGTTGGAGATGTTCTAGAAAAAACGAGCAATAAAATGGTCACAAATCAATTAATTTTTTGAATTCATGGTAAAATATAACCATTTCAAAAACATTTTTCATTCACTTAAGTTTCATTTCAATTCATGGTTTTGTTGATGTTTCTCATAAATATTCATATATATTTATTCAATTCACAGTTTTCTTCAATGATACAAAATTGAACGTGTATTTTTATATTCTTCCAAGAAATAATGTTAATACGCTTCATAAAAAGAAAATTGGTGCTAGAACTGTAAACACCATATATGGAATACAAGTAACCATCCACTTAATGCCTTTTTTGAGTGAAAAGTATAAAAAATATACCTCAGACATATCATTTCAGTAAAAAGTCAAGTCATGATTTTTATTTGTGTAAGAAAGATTTATGGAATGTTCATAAACCATATGCTTTACGCAAACACATTTGGAGTAAAAACTTTTCTCCTAAGGTTTCCAGCATTTGCCATTTTTGCAGATATGACATTTGATTTATACTATAAAAACGTTCTTATTTTATCAATTTTAACCTTTTGAATGGCTTTCAATTTCATGTAGTTCAATCCAATAAATTACTTCTAAAACAAGAGATTGCCAAGCAATATTGTCCCCTACCGGTGAAACTCCACCATTGTCAGTATTTTTTATTTATTTATTTGTTGCCATAGCAACCAGAATTCTTGACGTAGGAACAAAATGAAATGACGTGCATAATCTCCATATTGCCATCTATCCATGTTTCAAGTTTCATGAAAAAATATGAAGAACTTTTAAAGTTATCGCAGGATCCAGAAAAGTGTGACGGACGGACGGACAGACAGACAGACAGATAGACAGACAGACATATAAACAGACCTGGATAATATGAATCAAGAGGGCCATGATGGCCCTAAAGCGCTCACTTGAGTTTAAGTATTAAATAGCAAGATTAATAAGAAACAAACGGACCATGATTGTACTAGAGCTTTAACATAGTTCAAGTGGTTCAAAGATCTGACCTCATGACCTAGTTTAGTACTTCACATTACCTAGTTTGAAACTTGGATAAGATATGGTAAAGAAAAGCATTTTGAGTGTTTATATTGTTCACATAACATTTGCCCTAATGACCTAGTTTTTAACCCACTTGATATACATATTATCAAAATAAACATTCTGACCGAAAATATGTTATTAAATATTGCTTCAGGAGAGATAAACAACATTGTTCGTAGATTTGACACAGTGACCAATTTTGATACCCAACTTGACACAAATTTGAACATGGCTTAGATATTGTCAAGAAGCAAAAGGGGCTTAATGCATGGGCGTAAAGTGTAATCCCTGCTTAGCCTGTGCAGTTCCCACAGGCTTATATGGGCGTCACTTTCTGCATTTATGGAGTTTTGTGTTAAAAGGAGGTCTTTCCTTACAAAAATCAAGTCTAGGTGGAAAATCTCGTCCCTGGCTAGCCTGTGCAGAAAGCACAGGCTAATCTGGGATTACACTTTTATACACATGCATTAAGCCCTGTTTTCTCAGAGTGCAGTTCAAATGTTCATAGCATAAATGCATACTGATGATTGGTTGGTATACCAGGTTAGTGATGAAGGCGTTGTCTCGCATCATGCCAGCGATATACCGTGCCCCTTCAGCCTCCAGATAGTTGTCGCTGATGTCTAGTGCTTCAGTCACTGTGTTCTTCTGCAAATACACAACTGGGCACATAGACCCCTTTGCATCAGTATAATGTATAGGAGTTAATTAACAAAGAAGAAACAGAGCTTTTCTCTTAGAAAAGATCACTTTTAAGTAAGGTGTTGAATGGCAGAAAATATATGAGTACTCGCTCTGGGACTGAATTCATGTGCATATAAAGTGGCATCCCAGATAAGCTGCAGTCTGCACAGGCTAATCTTGGATGACACTTTCCCCTTTTATGGCATTTATTTTTAAGGAAGCCTGTCTGCAGTAAAAATCCAGTTTGGGAGGAAAGTGTCTCCTCTGATTAGCTTGTGAAGACTGCTGATTAATCAGAGACAACACTTTACATACACATGCATTACGGCCCCGTTTTCCCATGATGAGGTTCATACGGTGTCTTCCTTTCAACAACCCTCTTAAGTGTAGTATTTTCAAAGACAAAAAGTACAGGTTCTTCCAATTAAATAAACTCTAGAGTTTCTATATAGACCCAATGCTTTTAGATGTAATCATGATTAATAATAAATAAATTCAAACCACCTTATTCATAGACTTATTATGAAGAAAGCTGTACAAGTCTTAAATGTATTTAGTGATGTGGAAATTTGTGAATGTGGTGAACTCTCTCATTTTTTGCCAACCTTGACCCATATATGAACATGGCCTAGGTAATTGTCGAAATGAAAAAGAGGCTTAATGCATGGGCCTTAAGTGTCATCCCAGATCAGCTGACCTTAAATAGCGTCCATCATCGTGGTAGAAATAAGGATTTGCGATTAAAATATATGTACTAGTTTGTTATTGATTATAGACACATGAAGAAACATATGTGTGTATATATATATAATTATGTGAACAAAATATTTATATGTGTGGTTGATTTAATAGCAGAAAACTTCTGGGTTACCAAATAATCAATCAGTTAATTATTAAAGTACACAAAAATGATTCAACATAACACCTATATGATATTGATTTGATTTCAAGTAACTTAAGACAAGTATTATGTCGGGTCTCAATCAAATCAGTAATCACAAAAAAAATAACATGTTTTTACACGGATAAACACATTATATATAGGTAGCTGACTGTTTTACTGCCAGAGCACAATGATATCAGAGAAAAATAAATAATTTAATAATTGGTGTATTCAATTTTTTTACATTATTTTAATAGCAATTTGGAATAAAGAAAGAGCAAAAAATGTTGACATAATAATATTTAACAAGTATCTCACTTAATGAACACAATGAACTCTTATGGAATACACAACAAATAATGGTTCTTTATCTAACAGTAAATTCAAGGCTAACATAATAGGAAACATTGACTTTTCTTGTCATTGAAAAGAATTTGTATAACATAGCTCATTCTTTGCAATTACAGTTTGTGCCATAGTTGGATTGCCATACAACCTTTTTCGCAAAAAGGTTATTGACACCTATTAAAAACCTTTTCTATTCAATTCCAGAATTTGTTTATGTTTCATCCTTTGTAATTTTCAACTGTCAACTGCTAATGCAAACTTATAAAAATTATGAGAGTCTAACCAATTGATGTGCATAACTTTAAGAGAGAAAAAAGAAAAATATATAAGGACTTTTTAATCAGATAAGTTTGAAAACAGGTTTTGTTTTTTGCTGATTGAAGCAAAACTTGTATTGCTTTGGCAAATTATTCAGAAATAATCAAGTTACACTTTTTAAATATTAACAACAGATCCATGATTTCATAGATCTGGTCAAGACCATTAAACTTCAACATAATTATGCAATACGTTTTGCAGGTTTATCACAATTTGTTATTTAAATGTACCTCAGTCTGGGAAAATTGGGCTCAATTCATGTGCAGTAAGTGTTTTTCAAGATTAGCCTGTGCAATCCACACAGGCTCATCAGGATGACACTTTCCAAGTTTATGGTATTTTTCGTTTCACGGAAGGCCCATCTTAGTGAAAATCCAGTTTAGGGCGGAAAAAGTTGTTCCTGATTAGCCCGTGTATACTGCACAGGCTAATCCTGTACGACACTTTATGCACATGTATAAAACCCTGTTTATCCAGACCAAGGTTCAAAATGTAAAATCTCAAGTTTTAGGGCTAGAAGCTACCATACTCAACATGATGTACATGTACCTACCAGTAAGGCGACTGCTATCGGTTTAGTTCCGCTTCCCCCCACATAGTGGTGCCTCATTCTCAGGTTCCTGTCCCCTAGGTGGCGCCTCAGGTAGGAAACGGGAACCAGCCCTTTGAAAGTAACCATTAGTAATGGAGAATGTTTTGTGAGTATTAGATACCGATGAAGTTTATCATACCATGCAAATTACTGAGACATCCGTACCCAATATCTTTTTAATTGGTACCATGGTGGATGGTCGGTATCTGACTTTTATTCATAAATGGGAACAAACAATGATGACATTATCCATAAAGTGGCAAGTTTTGTATACCATCTGTTAAACAATATCATTTCACAACTTTGTATTAAATGTATATCTACCTGTGAAACCACATCAGTTTGCATGTATATGTATATCTTTAAGGATATAAGTAGTTACAAGGCAACTGTTTGCTATCATTGTGGTATTATTTCTATAATTACTGGAACAGAGTGTTTTAAGCCCCCCAAAAAACGTGCCACTTAAGACTTAATTTTAGCATGAAACTTGCACAATTTACTGCCCATGTGGTCTCAATATTTTGCATCAGCAGTCCAAGTGGGCATTAAGGTAGTCCATATTCGATATCAGTTAATATTATCATATAGAGCCAATGCATACTTAACACAACAATGCCATCACATTCAATTTTTGTCCGAATACTACACATGTCAAAGACTAGCTGGGGTTATGGTCACATTTAACTTTTGGCTTCTAAGTGTGACCTTGACCTTAGAGGTAGGGAGATGGGTGTTAAATGAAACACATTGTGTTATGGTTTAAATTTGCCCCATGTTATTTCAAAAATCCCATACATACATAACAGTTACGGGATATGTGTTAAATCAGTTGTACGGAATAATTTGAACTGGGACCATGAAGTGCGACCTTGACCTTTGAGGTAGGGAGACAGGTGTTATATGTGATATGTGTTCAATCTGTTTTATGGCCAAATTTGACCTTTGACCTCAAAGTGTGACCGTGACATGAGACACACCGCCTCCTCATGGTGGTCATTTGTGGTACGTTACGTCTAAAAATTGCATCATGAATGACGAAGTTACAGTCACGACAATAAGTTTTATGACCGAATTCTAACTGCGACCTTTAAGTGCCACCTTGACCTATGAGGTAGGTTGACAGGTGATACAATTGACACTTCATACTATGACAATTAATGTGTGCAAATTTGTAAAATAAAATCAATAAAAATATGACAAAATTATGGCTGAGACAGGGTTAGGATTGCTTTTAATTTTTCACTTGAATAGTAACCATGTAAGTCAGAAAATTTGGGTATGTGTGTTTAATAGGGCACATGCGGCACACGGAACGAGTATGGTATATCTTCAGTGAGATAAGGGCTGGTGATGAAAAACCAATTTGACAATTCATTATTCAATAGAAAGATGACCATTTTGAGTTTTTTAACATTATTTAAATTTCTGTTTACTAAGTAAAAAAGGCTACATATTATTTCAGTCATGGTTTTATTAGTATGTGATCATGTTTAAAACAAAAAATCATCCTTAGACTGATATCCCCTAATATATACCCCCCATTGTACCTTGTGTTTCACACTGGTCCATGTACATGACTGTCCCTGTGGGGTCAAGGGGTCGCTCCTCTTTGACCTCCTCTGAAAACAACAACCACAATGACCTTGACCTCCTCTAAAAACAACAATGACCTTGACCTGAGCAGAAACAATGAGATTCATGAAAAAACATATACCAAAAAAAGAACTTTTTGTCTAATACCGACTTTACAGAGTGTTCTAAAAGTAAAAATGGTTTGAGCATTTTTTATAAACAGCATGTCATACAGAAAGTATGTTTTAAAAAAGGCAAATTTTGGGATTTGGTTTTGCTCCTGCAAGTTTGCAAGAGTTTAATGAAGCAATATCAATAATCTAAGCATGGTTTGCTACAATAAATTTCAATCAATTTCAGTGCCAAAACTTATATATTCATGGTTACGTCATTTTAATATATTCATGCATAAAGATTCATATTGGGGAGCTCTATGTATGTATAACATAGACACTTATTTACTCAATATATTTAATTTAATGATGAAATAAAGTTGTATTTATTTGTTGAATACACATATATATAATTAACAGTTACACATTGATAACAACATATCACTTCCTTTATACATGTATAATTAAGTATCTATCACAACAATACGTTTAAATTAATTAAACCTCAAAAACCACTTTATCATTAATTACTTACCATACAGCAAAGAAAAACAAGAGATTTGAACGTATATGCACATCAATTGTGTTTCATAAATAAGCAATTTACCAGTTTGATAAAAAAATAACCATGCTTGTAGTATATTTTTGTGCTTATAAAAGAGTTATGTACGAACATCTTCATAATTTCAAAACTGTATATGAACCTTGCTCTGTAAAATAGGGGTTCAATGCATGTGCGTAAAGTGTCATCTCAGATTAGCCTGTGTAGTCTGCACAGGCTAGTCAGGGACAACACTTTCTGCATAAACTAGATTTTCATCAAAACAGTCTTTCTTTAAACAAAAAAAATTCAATAAAAGCGGAAAGTGTCTTCCCTGTTTAGTCTGTGCAGACTGCACAGGCTAATCTGGGACAATACTTTACGCACATGCAATAAACTCTCTTTTCACAGACCGCCGCTCAAATATTTGTTCTATGCAGATACACAGTAACCTTTTACTCTGTTTTTAAGTCGTGGAATTGTTTTGTTTCAGCTATAAAAAATTGTAACATAAATAGTAAGTAATAGTGTATCTGAACAGAAAAAAAACACTCAAGATGTTGTAAAATATTGTTTAAATACCACCATACAGTATGTATAACTTTTATATTTGCAGATAAACACAATCTATTAACAACTATAATCTACAAAGTATAAATTTGTTTACAAGACAAAATACACACAGAGATTATAAAATATATACTTTAATGTCACATGAGTCTTGTAATTTTATCATTTTATTACTATTACAACCTCAACAACAGAGTAATATTATTAGCTCTAGCCAAGTGATACACATGATCAAATACAAACTTTCATCATTTTGAACAAACAAAAGAGAAAAAATAAAAGTTAAGAAGGTTTCTTTCTACTAGTATTGTTTTTGCATCAAAATAATAATAATAATAATAATCATCATTATTTATATTATTCGTATTATAATCATTATTATTATTATTATTATTATTATTATTATTACTATTATTATCTGCGTACATAAATTTACAATGTTAAAAGTAGTTAAAAAATATTGAAGAAAAAGTACTTGTTATGGCTTACTCATCATTTTGAAAAGATCAGCCAAGAACAGACCGTCTGAAATGACCATTTCAACATCAAAGCAGCAATTTGGCAATCAAGTTAAGAAGTTGGGGATAATTAACTGTTGTAGGTCACACACAAGTTAATTAACTTACTTGATTACATTTGAGACTGCACTGTTGGAAAACCGGATTTCATGCATGTGAGTAAAGCACCGTCCCAGATTGGCCTGTGCAGTCTGCAAACTCTAATCAGTGAAGGAAGTCCCTTCTTAAAGGGATCTTTCACGTTTTGGTAAATTGACAAAATTGACACAAATCATTTCAGATTTCCAAATTTTCGTTGTATTTATGCCATTTGCAAAGAAACAGTGATACTGAACATTAAAACGCTCTGAAATATTGATTACTGGTATATGCATCTTTTGACAATTTAAAACCCTGCAAATTACCAAGCATAATAAACGGAAAAGGATTCAATAATTTGGAGAATTCTGTTGCTATTGTTATATTTTGTGACATTACGTGTATTGCTTATATAAAGTATAAAATATATTTCTTTCTATATGAGCATGGATGGCCTAATGGTTTAAGCGCTAGTCTTTTACTTCAACGGTCAGTGGTTCAAGCCCTGGTGAGCATTAGTTTGTTTTTTTCTTTAAGTTTATAATTATTTTATACTAGAGCTATGTAGTTCCAATGTTTACATTTATCAATTTTGAACATTTAATGACAAACTTCAAAATATGTCAAAATCTGTGAAAAAAGGTCCTTTCAAGTAGATATTGTTCCGATGCACATGCATTAAGTATGTTTTTTTCAAGAGACAGGCTAATTTCAATGTTTTTATGTACTGGACATTTCTACCACTATGTGTTACTCACTGGCTACAATCTTAACATGCTAAGCTGCAACAATGACCATAGAAGCGTTTGGAAAGCAAGAGTGCATTGGAACCTGTGTGCACTACACTTGGCTTCAGACTTAGGACTAATTTTGATTTAAAGACATAAGTCTGTGATCTTTGTTCTGAGACCTATTGCATAGACCTCATACAATAATAAACCTTGTTATATTAACTTAAATAACTCATAAACATTTTTAAATTATCATTCTCAAAACTTAATGTATCAGCAATTAACAGATCATGACCAAAATACTTGCAATCTGTATTCTGATTGACCTGATGTTATACTTGCAATCTGCATTCTGATTGACCTGATGTTACACTTGCAATCTGTATTCTGATTGACCTGATGTTATACTTGCAATCTGTATTCTGATTGACCTGATGTTATACTTGCAATCTGTATTCTGATTGACTTGATGTTATACTTGCAATCTGTA
This sequence comes from Dreissena polymorpha, assembly GCF_020536995.1. Classification (NCBI taxonomy): domain Eukaryota; kingdom Metazoa; phylum Mollusca; class Bivalvia; order Myida; family Dreissenidae; genus Dreissena; species Dreissena polymorpha. The sequence continues at coordinate 30,516,748 of NC_068359.1, forward strand.
TTCTGATTGCACTGATGTTCAAGTTTTATTGTTTCTTCAAGTTATTTTCTATACTTACAACAGAAATATATAATGCTTGCTTTCTTGACTATATTACTGTATTCAGGTTACTTATGTTAAGGTCTTAATGTTTCCTCAAGCTAAATATTGTTCATTACAAGTGAATTTTATAGTGCTGGCTTTCTCTATGACGAAGATGGCTCTAACCACTGACATTTTCTCATGGCTGGACAAAGGGCTAAAAATGTTAAATGTTTCTCCCAGAAAATGCTTGTACAAACAGACCACAGCAATCACAGAATGATTGGCATCATGCAAAAATGGCTCTTATGCCATATGCAGCCAGCATAGCTCCAGACAAGCCTGGGCACTTATGCTGTTACTACATGCAAGGATTCCTGGTCTCATAAGCAGACAGTGCAGCTCCTGACAACACAGGCTGGTTCAGAGCTATGCTGGCTGCATATGGCATAAGACCCATTTTCGCATGACGCTGCTCGCATAGCTGGTGTATAAAAAACTTTTGCTTTGAAGATTACTTAACAGATGTTGATGCTAATGTGCTTTGTACTATAATGTTGTTGGTGTGTTAATCAGGATGTTGAACTATGAGGAATTCAATTTCTGATTGTATCATTTTTCACAGAGTTACACCATTTTTATTGAAATGCTGAACAAGAAAGTATTTATTATGCTAGGATTTGCCAACTGCAGAAAGTGGTTAGTTATTCGGCTAGAACATTGGTTACATAATACCATTGAACATCTAAAATATTATATATGATATATGTTCAGTACATGCAAGATATGTAATTTAAACATGCTTTATTAATGATTTTTTAAGTTATTGAAATAATCTTTTTACACTGCTGATGAATAAACAAAACAGCAATTCTGAATTGTCACACTAAAAAAACATTTCATTGCCATAGAAAACCATAATAAGTTACTGAAGTTAAATCTTTTTAATAATATCAATATCAATCAATAGATCAATATTGGTACGATGATTGTCTGTTTTGAAGGTGCATACATGCACAGGTTTGACTAGTCACAACTAAACACCACAAGTGTCACAAAGTATCACAAAGTATCCCCCGGCATGATGGTTTTGGAGGTAGAAAGCACAACAAACCAGTCTTATTACAAGAGTTATCCATCCTGAAAAGGGGTTTAGACAAAATGTTAAACAAAAAATAAATTCACACAGTAAAAGAAAAGACACAAGACAACAAATGTATTCTGACTACACAAAATGCAAAAAAATGTATATAATGTGAAAACAGATTTTATTTATTTTTCAACTGCAACATTTACAATTTCAACTCTTACTTTTTTTACAATATTTATTTTCTTCTATTTATTATCAAACATAAATCTAGATGATTTTGTCAATTTATTTATTTTAGAAATATTGTTTATTAATAACTTATTCAATCAATACAAGTTATGCCATGGCATTCACATTGTAAGCAAAGTTAGATCATTATATATGTTTAATAAAGTACATGCACAAGGTTTTAAGTAAATTGAAATAATTAAAATCTAACCAATGTCTAAGATAAGTTCTTTAACAAACGCTGGTTTGTGCTTTTAATATCTGCATAAAATGATTGAGCAATTGTTTCAACTGATTCCGTTTGGTTGAGATTAAACCAAAAAAGTATCTTTTATATAAATTACATTTAATTTTTCAATTTATCCTGAAGTGCTTAGCGCATTTGTTACAAGTTCAATTGCATGCAAATGCAATAAGTTAATATTGAATCTCCCTTAAAGTGATATTATGGGCATCTAACAGTTTATAGGTGTCTATCGCAAACGTTGTTTATTTTTGGTGTTTTCACTTCATGTACACTTATATTTGTTAATGCAGCATCAACATACTAAAACAATATCCCGGAAAGAGAAAAATAATCCATCTGAATATCAACCGTACTTTCGTTTGACAACTGATCATGCATGTACGATGTGAACCTAAATTTAGTTTTAGTGCAGATTCATTCATACCACACAAAGAAACAATTTTGTTTTATGGACCATTTAGGATTACAGGACTGGGTGGGTCACGTAAGAAATCGAATATAAAGTATATTTTTATAAACAACTGGTAGCAAGATGTGTTGCAGATAAAATTGGTCAATAACCACATTTTAACTAACTCTTTTGACCTGCTAATTCTTTTCAGCTCAGTTCAACAGTGAAAAATGCCCATAATATCACTTTAACCAACTATATTAAATCAAGGCAAAGTTATCTTTTCATGTGGAGCCGGCTTAGGCATGCAAAACTAAAAAAAAATTCTGTTTACATAACTCCATGCAAAGCCAGTGGCAAGCAAAATCAAATTTGCATGCATTCATCACATCACTCCATGCTTAACACCTTTTGATTTGCGTTGTTTAACTTTTATTTTCAAACAGTTCTCTACAAAAATAATATATCAAGATCATTTTTTAAATAATATTTTTTTTAAAGACAACAACAAAAAACACAACAAAATTGCATTATTACTTGCACAAAAACTGTTTGTTTACATTACGTTTCATGTTACACATAAAACTGCACTTGACAGCTTTCTTTTTACAAAATTTCCTGGACATGGAATATAATACTGTAATATAATAGTTATTGGCAATAGCCCTATATGTTATACAGAGGACAAAGAAATATGGTTTTGCTTGTCCTCCAAAGAACAACGATTCATAGAGGTTACCGTAATTACTCTAAGTTTTTGGACATTTCAAAATAATTTTAAAAAATTGTGTCAGAAAATTTAGATACAACAAATTTCCAACAAAACACAAGGATCCAACAAATTTAGAGACACAAAATACAGGAATAGTAAGAAACACTCTAATAATATTGCATCTATAATCTAATATGCATAACCAATGTGCTAGTGTCAATTGTTTCAATGAAAAATAGTATGTGCTTGTTAACACGGGGCATGATCAAAGTACCACCCGATAATGAAGATAAGCGCAACAGGGCAGAATTAAGGTAAAATATCATTGTAAAATAAACTGTCCAAAATTTTGAATAATTAATTATAGATGGAAACCCGTGTGTTCAAATATGTAAGTCACCAAAAATAACATATTTGGTTCAAATCGGGGTTGTACCAAAATTAAGAGTGTTCAAAAATAAGCACAATGGTTTTTTATATATTACAGCCTGCACTGGATCGTTTTATAAATAATTGTTTTTCTTCATTTTCTTCCAATCAAGAAATATCAGAATTGTGGCATGCCAGGCCAAAAAAAGTTTGTTGCCAGAAGAAAAATCATGTAAACAAACAGCTTTAAATGTTAAAAGTATTAATTTTCCTCACATGGTTCACACAAGATCTATCACCCTTCCTATGTCGCAGAGATGTTCGCTTTTTCCACTGTCGCATTCTTTTTTCCTTTTCATAAACTTCCTTTAAATCTAAATAACGTGTATGATAAGCATTTCATATCATAGGAACTTGAAACAATTGGGAACTAGAGCTTTGTCACAGACATGACGAATACCCCCCAAGGCCGCATTGACACATAATATTTTGCATGTCGTCTTCACAAAAAACAGCGGACACCATGCTCAATTTTTAAAACGCACTTAGTGACCCCTTGACCTAGTTTTTGACCCAGAAAGGCCCATGTTCTAACTTGGCCTTACGATCATTTCCATAAAACGTCTGACCAAGTTTGGTGAAGATCGGATGTAAACTACTTGAATTAGAGAGCGGACACCATGCTGAATGTTAAAAAACGCACTAAGTGACCCCGTGACCTTGTTTTTGACCCGGCATGACCAGACATATTCCCAAAAGTGTCGGACCGTCGGACCTGACCGGTGTTTTAAAGACAGGTCCGATTGAAAATGCCATGTTGCCGGTCCGAATGTCCGGGAAATAATTCAAGAAGAAAAGTTAATTTATTTTATAGAATTCGTTCCAGTGTGCGATCGTTTGAGAACGAATATTCATGGGCATTCCGGAAATTTGCGCTTGGTACCAATTTCGTCCGGTCTCGTATTTATCGATTTCTAATTGGTTAGCGGCTGGCAAAGAATGAACGGTAACTGAGGAAACCTCTTTGCCTCTTTCCGAAAAATCTAACGATTCTGCAAAATGCTGCTAATGTCCGCCATCTTGAAATTTTAAGTGATCCATTTATAGCAATGTTAAGCACTGCAGTAGCATATTGTAAAGCAATATGTTAACCGAATTATATATTGATTACATATTTGCTAGGTTACTGGTTACTAGTTTACATTTTCTACATTCAAACGATATGTTTAAAGCAAATTTTATTATATGAGCAAAACATGTACATGTTTTCGGACACAGTATGATTCGTCAATTTAAATTTATTTTCGACGTTCTTTATAACATTTTTATAGAATGATGATACACATGCGGTGATACGGATATAATAATTCGCATTGTAGTCACCAGAAATTGCAACTACAAATACTACAAAAAAAGTACAATAAGCTAGGTCACGGGGGTGTCCCCCATAGGCACTCGGCCCTTAATCCCTGTTGGGGTCGTGCGGTCTCAGACCCATAGCTTAATTTTCAGGATTTCAAATTTGGGTCAATTGACACCCCTGGAATTAAGAAAACAAATATGTAACCATACAAATTATCGACTTAGGAAAACAACAAACACTTAGTAATAAAAAAGCATATGAGTTTTTGCTGAACTACATAACTCTTAACTCCGCAAATATATAAATACGATTTATATATATGTTTGTACATTGATGTTTCGGTCCTATGAATCCCAGTCAGGTCATGAAAGTTATCTAAGACTACTGGACCGGATGTCCTGTGGACTTAAAATACTTTTGGGAATGTCTGCATGACCCATATTCAAACTTGCCCTAGACATTATCAAGATAAAACTTCTGACCAATTTTGGTGAAGATTGGATAAATACTACTTGAATTAGAGAGCGGACAACATGGTGAGGTTTAAAATACACTAAGTGACTCCGTGACCTAGTTTTTGACCCGGCATGGCCCATATTCGAACTTGGCCTTCAGATCATCTAGATAAAACTTCTGACCAAGTTTGGTGAAGATTAGATGAAAACTACTTGAAAAAGAGAGAGGACACCATGCTGAATGTTAAAAAACGCACTAAGTGACCCAGTGACCTAGATTTTGACCCGGCAAGGCCCATGTTCGGACTTGGCCTTAAGATCATCTAGATACAACTTCTGACCAAGTTTGGTGAAGATCAGATGAAAACTACTTGAATTAGAGAGTGGACAACATGCTGAATGTTTAAAACGCACTAAGTGACCCCGTGACCTAGTTTTTTACCCGGCAAGGCCCATGCTCGAACTTGGCCTAAACATCATGTAGATACAACTTCTGACCAAGTTTGGTGAAGATCGGATTAAAACTACTTGAATTAGAGAGCGGACAACATGCTGAATGTTAAGAACGCACTAAGTGACCCTGTGACAAAGTTTTTGACCCGGCAAGGCCCATGTTCGAACATGGCCTAGACATCATGTAGATACAACTTCTGACCAAGCTTGGTGAAGATCGGATGAAAACTACTTGAATTAGAGAGCGGACAACATGCTGAATGTTTAAAACGCACTAAGTGACCCCGTGACCTAGTTTTTGACCTGGCAAGGCCCATGTTCGAACTTGGCCTAGACATCATGTAGATACAACTTCTGACCAAGTTTGGTGAAGATCGGATGAAAACTACTTGAATTAGAGAGCGGAGACTTAATACAGACCGACAGACTGACAGACAGACAAGTTCACTCCTATATACCCCCCTAAACTTCGTTTGTGGGGGTTTTAATATATACAGATGAATGTAGCCCATACAAGACGGATTGAAGACAATAAATGCAATTAAAAAGATGACATGTTATCAACACCTGATTGAAATTCCGTAGTTTCTGCGCTTTTATTAGTGAGAAATAAACACATATTTATTTGTAATTGAATGTTGGTGTTTAACTAGATTTACAAGAAACTAGATTTTATTGTATCAAATTAAATTTGTTTCATTCACACATTCTTTTCTGATATACTTTTAACTGATTGTGGAGACATTATTTCCAAAACATAAACCATACAAATCCATACCATTGCTTTTTATTCGCAAACACGTGAAGAGTTTCTAATTTTAACCCATTTATGCCTAGTGGACTCTCCCATCCTTCTAAATTGGATCAATTTATTTCCAAAGTTAGGGATGTCTAGTATATTTATTTCTATATTTAGAATATTTTGTACAGAAATTCCTTTAAGAAAACAGAATAGACCCAACTGAGACGCCACGGCGTCTCATCTGGGCCTACGCTGTTTGCCAAGTCACTTTTTTTTAGATGCTAGGCATAAGTGGGTTAATAATAATGTTTGTAAATATTTTTGTTACAGCTTTTAAAACCAGTATTTAATGGAAACAAAACTAAACAACAAACTAAAACCCAATACAAATTATACTACTGTTACATTTTACTTCAAGTATGAAAGTAAAAATGACCAAATTCGTTTCTTATTTATATTATTCTTGATTTTTTAATACAAACTTGAAATATACACATTGGAACCAATGCTTATTAAAACAAAAAAAATGTTAAGTTTTTTATTTGTAAAATTGGAAATTGGCTTCGTTGCTTTAAATACTCGTTAACAGTCCTTCAGTCCTGCTAATCCCTTTATTATGACTTCATAACCATGGCCTATTTAAATTGCAGAAAATTCAAAGGACCATTTACTACCACCTCTTGTGATGGACTAGTGAATTGACATGTGATAAACATGTCCAACCTCCTGCAAGCGACTCCCTCTTCCAGCGTAAGAAATCGCAAACAAGTATTGGAATTTCAATAGGAAATAACTCACACAAAGTCCTTAGTGTTTTTCATTGCCAAAATCAGAAATCTCAAAACTTACGTGTCCATAAAATAGCATTTTTTTAATGCCAATGAATATAGCTGAATTTACAGTAGTCCATTTAAGATATACCAAAAAATGACACCCAATCATATGAGTCGCGTTCTCAGAAAACTGGGCATAATGCATGTGTGTAAAGTGTCGTCCCAGCTTAGTCTGTGCAGTCTGGGACGACACTTTCCGCCATAATTGGATTTTTGCTAAGAAGAGACTTCATTTAAACAAAAAATGTCATAAAAGTGGAAAGTATTTTTTGTGATTATCCAAATAACCCGTTTAATTCATAGTCATTAAAAACTTAATATTGTTATTTTTCTGCAATGTATGTGTGAAATGGTCTATATGTCAAAGTGAAATACAGCCATTATAAAACACGTGTAGTTTATCAGACTAATTTTTGAACCCTCATGTAGTATGTACAGTAAACAAACTAGACTAAAAGCAGGACAGTGAGGCCTATACATGGTGACCAAAACACAAACATTACTTGTTTCAACATATGAGCCTGACTCTGGGAAAACAGGGCTTAATGCATGTGCATAAAGTGTCAACCCAGATAAGCCTGTTTAGTCTGCGCAGGCTAATCAGGAACTACACTTACCATCGAAACTTGATATTCGATAAGAAGAGACTCCATTTAAACAATAAATACCACACACACAGAAAGTGTTGTCCTTCATAATCTGGGCCGACACTTTATGCACATTAAGCTCCTTTTTCCCAGAAAGCGGCACATATCAAAAAGAAATCTCTAATAAAGTGACGCAAACAAACAATTGTGACTTACTTTTAACAAAGTCTTCAATGTCGAGATCGGTGTCATATTCCTCCGAGTCGTGCGGTGACCCTTCAATCCACGTTTCAAACGAGGGATGCTTTTTCATTGGTCGCTCCTCAGGTGGAGGTTTTTTTGGTGTGTCTTCACCTTGTTCTTCAGAGGGCAATTCTGAGATTGTTGCTACCCATTTGTTGTGCTTATCTAAGAAACATGTTTTTACTAAAAGACACAGCATTGAGTACTTTAACAATACTAATTCCTAGCATTGCTTTTACTATGCCAAAATGTTTCAGTTTGAAATAAGATAAATACACTCACAAAAACACATGATAGCTTGATTAACCCTTTACCACTTAGATACATATTTTAATGCATTTGTAGTCTCTTAAAAAGTTAAATTTAATTAAATACTCTTCTTACTAAATTCAAGTTTTAAAGGCTTCATTTCCAACCCTTTAAGTTACTAATGAGCAGCAAACAGCATAAACCTGAACAGACTGCGAGTTACTCGCAGGCTGTTCTGGTTTAATGCTGTTTGCACATTTTCACTTTGCTTCTTATGGATAAAGGGTAAAACAAGACTTTTCTCAAGACAGTAGGCACAACTATTCTACTGTTTTGATTGTGAATTGTGCACTTTTAAGGCATTATGTACATGTGTACATGGTAGATCTGCATCTCAGGTAAAGATTGGAGTAATTGGACCGAAACGTTTAAGTGAATTTCCTTTGTACAAAAAGTACAATAAGTAGTATCATTCTGCTAAATTGCAGGACAGAATTATAAGCCTTGATCTGTGCATGATGATCCTGAACGCATGTGTGAACTTTCAATGAAACAATCTATAACATAAATTTCAACTTGCACGCAAACCTTAAACTTACTTCTAAGTCATGTTTTAAAGACGGTCAAAATTCTAAGTAAGTGAATGTTTATTATGATCCTGAAGATATCAAGTTTAATTTCAATATTTGTAATAAAAATAGAGAGATAGTTGAGTTCATGATCCTGAACACATATGTGAACTTTCAATGAAACAAGCGATGTTTTTGTGAAATACTATGTCCCCATATATTTGACCTTTGACCTTAAAGGATGACCTTGACCTTCACCTTTCACCACTCAAAATGTGCAGTTCCAAAAGATACACATGCAAAAATGCCAAATATCAAGTTGCTATCTTCAATGTTGCAAAAGTGTACATTAAATAAGCAATTTTGACCCATATATTTGACTTTTGACATTAAAGGATGACCTTGACCTTTCACCATTCAAAATGTGCAGCTCCATGAGATACACATGCATGCAAAATATGAAGTTGCTATCTTCAATATTGCAAAATTTATAGCAAATGTTTAAGTTTGACGCAAACACACAAACAAACAAACACACAAACAAACCATCAGACAGGGCAAAAACAATATGCCTCCCACTATAGTAGTGGGGGACATAAAAAGTACATGTATCGTAGTTACTGAGATGTGCACGTATTGCATGAAAAATTTAACCTGAATTTCAACATGCACGCAAACCTTAAACTGACTTGTACGTCTAAAAGGGGGCAAAATCATGTTTTAAAGACGGTAAAATTCAAAAAAAGACATCAAGTTTTATATCAATACTTGTAGTAAAACTAGAGAGATAGTTGAGTTCAAACCTTAACCAGAATTAAACCAGAAAGTACAAAAAGGAGCATATTTCTGCTAAACTGCAGGTCTGAGTTATGGAACTTGACAACAGTGACTACATTAAAATAACCCAAACACATGTTTGAAGTTTCAGTAGCAGAAACAGAGATGTAGAGATATTACATGTTTATCTGAAACATTTTTCTGATTAAAAAATGGGCCATTTGTCTGCTAAATTGCAGGTCAGAGTTATGGAACTTGGTAAGTGACCTCACACGAAGACCCTGTACACACGTGTGAAATTTCAATTAATTTAATAAAGCAGCTAAATGTATTTATAGAAGAAAATTCTGGTTGTTGTGCCTACCAGCCTTTACACTGTAATTCAAGTACATAGCGGACTACTTTCGGACTACTTTTTGGGGCCATTAACTTTAGTTTAAGGTCAAAAGCAGTTAGGACATGTAGACAATTTCACAACTTAAAATGGATCAACACCCTCATTTATTTGTTCTTAAAATTCAAAATATACATGCATATGAAGAATATTGAATAAGAATGTTCTATATAAAAATAATAGCTGTAAGTTATTAATCCAATACAGCGTCTCTATTTGTTTTCAAAAGCAAAGGCAAAACCAATCACTAAACTGCACACGCTTGCCTACTGACGATTACATAACTGGATTGCTTCATTCATTCAGCTCAAGATCCCAACTGTCTGAGCATTATGAAACGCTTTTGCATTAGAATATGACATATTTGTGTGTTTAAGAAGGATTATTTTGATAAAATGTGAATAAAAAATTATTTTCTTTTATAAAATATATTATTTAACTTACTGCTGGCGATGAGGCCAGTTTCTTAAAAGCAATATCTTGTTTGTGAAGCAACCTCTCTGTCCATAAATTTACAGCATGTATGTTCACATAAACATCGGCCACAAACATTATTCACAAAATGTGATACACTTACCCTGTGAATGTACGTGTGAACATCTTACATGTCGAGACTGGATCTCTGGGGCGCCTGTATCACCGGACTTGTTGACATTGTTTTCCAGTCCTACAGCTGTGATCAGAGAACTGGCTTCAGATGATATGCTGGCAGTTGAAGACCTGGCAACGTACAAGAATTACAAAAAAAAATTATGAGCCTTGCCTAAAGTGTAGTCCCAGATTAGCCTGTGAAGTTTGCACAGCCTAATCAGGGAAGACAATTCAGCTTTTATGGGATTTTTGTGTAAGGGAAGTCTCTTCCTAGCCTAAATCCAGTTAAGGCAGAAAATGTCGTCCCATACAAGCCTGTGCACACTGCACAGGCTTATCTGGGACAACATTTTAAGCACATGCAAAAAATAACTAAGCTGAAAGTAAAAATCCATTACATTTTAAATTGAATTGTGACCTTGATCTTTCTAAAAAGAGCATAGAAGGTGTAGCACCACTTTATCTGAGCATGGTTAATATTTTTTGGAAATAGTTTTAAAATGTCCAGACATTAATAAGGTTTGGAGCAACAAGAGATGTGTTTGTCAGAAACACAATGCCCCCTACTGCCCTGCTTTGATTGATTTATTTTTGTTTTTGATTGTATCCCTTTAAACAAATTTTACTTCCCTAGTAAAAATGATCTGTACCTGCCAAATGATACATAGAAATCTCCCTTTAAAGCTTGTTACTTCCCTTGGATTTATTTTTTTCACCTTTGACCTTGAAGAATGACCTTGACTTTGACTTTTCACCACTCAAAATGTGCAGCTCCATGAGATACACATGCATGCCAAATATCAAAATGCTATCTTCAATATTGCAAAATGGCCAATGTTAAAGTTTTCGGACGGACGGAAGGACAGACAGTTCAAATGCTATATGCCACCCTACTGGGGGCATAAAAACAAGATCGAACAGATAGACACACATTAAAACCACAAGCAGACTTGCCATTACGACATGCACTCCTTTGACATAAAAAACATTGATAAAAAATTTTAAGCACACAAAAGACTTCCAGATATTGCAAGTTTAAAGTTTATCAGGCAGAAGAAGGAAGTAAAGAGTTTCACAACCAGCAAACCTGGAAGGGGGTTGAAGGTGTGGTTTTCGTAGTGTATGTCTGAATACTTTCCGCTGACCAGACATGGGTGTTTTTGAAGACTTTGGCTGTGCAGACCACGGGCGAATACCCTGAGGTTTGGATGGAAGAACTCTGGATGGAAGGTCAAGGTTAGGCCCTGAAAAAAGAGGCATAGAATATTAACCCTTTCCAGGTCAGAAGCAAAATGAACATGGCAATATGCTACCAGCATAAAACAAGAACAGCCTGCAAGTGACTTGCGATCTGTCAGGTTTTAATTTGCTTGCTGCTCATCAGTACCTTTAGGGTTGGAAATGAAACCATAACAAGGGTTGTTTGTAAAACATGCATGCCCCCAATATGGGCTGTCAGTTGTAGTGGCAGCCATTGTGTGAATACGTTTTTTGTCACTGTGACCTTGACCTTTGACCTAGTGACCTGAAAATCAATAGGGGTATATTCCCAATCGCAAAAAGTATACTTTTTTCTTAACCAAATTTTCAATTTTCTAAGTATAAAAAGGGCACATAATTCTGTCAAAGCCAGAGTTATCTAACTTTGCCTGCCTAGTCCCCTCATGATAGTAAGTAAGTGTACCAAGTTTGAATGCAATAGCTTTGATACTTTATGAGAAATGTGGACCGAAACACAAAACTTAACCGGACGCCGACGCTAAGGTGATGACAATAGCTCAAAACTTTTTTTTCGAATGACCTTGACCTTTGACCTAGTGGCCTGAAAATCAATAGGGGTCATCTGCCAGTCATGATCAATGTTCCTATGAAGTTTCATGATCCTAGGCATAAGCGTTCTTGAGTTATCATCCGGAAACCATCTGGTGGACGGACGGACATACGGACATACGGACCGACATGTGCAAAACAATATACCCCCTCTTCTTTGAAGGGGGGCATAAAAACTTCTAGTTAAAAAGACATTAATTTTATGTTATTGTCTAAGGGTCTACAAATGAGTTTCAACGTGGTAAAGGGTTTAACAAACATGGAGTATATGATAGCGGTAGATTTGTATCATACATCCCCTCTTTCAGCAAATGATCTTCACCAATTCTCTTTATGGGCATTATATAAATTACTACCAAGATAGGACTATTCCAAATGAATCTATATACATAAATCCTGAACTGCACTGTGCAAAAGTCTGGTAAAGGATATAATGATATCCGTAATAAAAAACACACACACAAATAAGGAAGATTAAACAAATCTTTTTAAAATCACACATCCCATCATATTGAATTATTTGAATAAAACTTGTATTGGTGCATAGAATGAATCAGCGTTGTTTGCAGCCACAGATTATTTTGGGTACGGGTATTCCAAAACTGTACTCGGTACGGGTATTCCAAAACTGTACTCGGTACGGGTATTCCAAAACTGTACTCGGTACGGGTATTCCAAAACTGTACTCGGTACGGGTATTCCAAAACTGTACTCGGGTAACAACTATTGAAGCACTAACACTTTATTATGTGAATTTGGAGATTTGACATAAAACTTGTCATGGACATCATTTTGGAGATTTTCTTTAAAAAAACCTGTTCAATGCATTTCATGTTTTATTTTATTTTTGTAATATTCTGTCTATACTCGTGGTAAAATATATGCTTTTCCATGGCTTTTTCATTACATGCAGTGACATTATTTTTTATTATTTTGTCTATTTTTAAATTGTTTAATATTGCATGGACTATATTTCAATTTTAGAGGATATATATAAAATCCAATTAAAAATCCAGTTTTCGAGTAAAATCAATTTATATGATGCAGTGTTACATGAAAGTGCCTATTTTACAGATAATATGTCACAATTAATTAATACAATGGGCTAACCAGCATATAATGCGCTGTTGAAAAAAAGTTAGTTCATTCCATTCAAGATGTTTTATTCCAACCTCACATAATAGTGTATTTGCATATTTTAAACATTAACAGTTCAAGACAAAACATGACCTACAACCAATGAACAAGTAGTAATAAACCAGATTTTCTCTCTCGTATTAATGACCAACTTTGACCACAATAATGAGCTACTGGTCCATATAAAGTCCTTATTCATCCATCATAGTGCCCTGAATGTGTCTAACAAATCTCAGATTCATGCTCCTAATATCCTTTAGAGGATAATTGAGTACCAGACATAGACCACAAAGCCATTGTTGTCCTTGGTAACATCTCCGTTTGGATTTTAAAGTTGTCTGAGCTGTTGAAAGGAAACTGTCTACAAATAAGTACAATTATTGAAATCGAATGTCTGTAGAGAATTAAATGGATAGGGGCTTAGTCTCAGGAAAAAAAATCTATCAAAATTCCGATTTTTTTCCCCTCAATTTTGTATATGAGTCTGAGTAATCATCATTTTCAATTTGGTGTTCAAAGTAGGATTATTTTTACCTTTGAGTCTGACTCAAACCTGAGATATAATTATGTAAATATTCTTATAGCTGAGATTTTTTCTTGTTTTTTAGCTCAACAATAAAAACTGTTTATATTACTGGGCCCTGTTCAAATACTGGAAAATAATGATTTTCAGAAATTGCATTATTGTTTTTTTATAACAAATGTGCATTTTATATAAAGAAGGGAACACAATGCAACACTTACAACATATTGTGAAAAATACCATTGTGTTGATGGATTATCATAAACTGGAATGAACACAATTATAAAACCCTTTTTTCTAATCTGGAAAATATTTTATTTTTCAGTGAAATGCTATTAAAATAACCCAATCATCAATCTGTTAAAGACTAATGATAAGCACTTCAGAATTAAGGTCAAAACGTTATGGGTCTCAATCCTTGCAAACATAAATTTTCACAATAATTGGCTGATAAATGTGACATCTTCAATTTAACAGTGACCTAGTTTCTTGGGCCCCAAGACCCAACTTTGAACATGAACTACATGCAATTGGGGGAAATTTTATGACAAGATTAGACAAGAAAGGTCACCATTAGTTGTGCTCAGGTGAGCTACATTATCATTATGCCAATCACACATTATACACATTATATGTTGTGCTCAGGTGAGCTACATTATCATTATGCCAATCACACATTCCATGTTGTGCTCCAGTGAGCTACATTATCATTATGCCAAATCACACATTCCGTGTTGTGCTCAGGTGAGCTACATAATCATTATGCCCAATCACACATTCCATGTTGTGCTCAAGTGAGCTCCATTATCATTATTGCCCAATCACACATTCCATGTTGTGCTCAGGTGAGCTACATTATTATTATTATGCTCAATCACACATTTCATGTTGTGCTCAGGTGAACCACATTATCATCATGCCCAATCACACATTTCATGTTGTGCTCAGGTGAGCTACATTATCATTATGCCCAGTCACACATTTCATGTTGTGCTCAGGTGAACTACATTATCATTATGCCCAATCACACATTTCATGTTGTGCTCAGGTGAGCTACATCTTCTTCTTATTATTATTATGCCCAATCACACATTTCATGATGTGCTCAGGTTAGCTACATTATCATTATGTCAATGACACATTCCATGTTGTGCTTGGGTGAGCTACATTATCATTATACCTAGTAACAAATTTCCATGTTGTGCGCAGGTGAGCTACATTATCATTATTGTCCAATCACACATACCATGTTGTGCTCAGGTGAGCTACATTGTCATTATGCCCAATCACACATTCCATGTTGTGATCAGGTGAGCTGCATTATCATTTTGCCCAAACACTCATTCCAGTTTGTGCTCAGGTGAGCTACATTATCAATATGCCCAATCACACATTCCATGTTGTGGTCAGGTGAGCTACATTATCATTATGCCCAATTACACATTCCATGTTGTGATCAGGTGAGCTGCATTATCATTTTGCCCAAACACGCATTCCAGTTTGTGCTTAGGTGAGCTACATTATCAATATGCTCAATCACACATTCCATGTTGTGGTCAGGTGAGCTACATTATCATTATGCCCAATCACACATTCCATGTTGTGGTCAGGTGAGCTGCATTATCATTACACCCAATCACACATTCCATGTTGTGATCAGGTGAGCTACATTATCATTTTGCCCAAACACGCATTCCAATTTGTGCTCAGGTGAGCTACATTATCAATATGCCCAATCACATATACCATGTTGTGCTCAGGTGAGCTACATTATCATTATGCCCAATCACACATTCCATGTTGTGATCAGGTGAGCTGCATAATCATTTTGCCCAAAAACGCATTCCAGTTTGTGCTCAGGTGAGCTACATTATCAATATGCCCAATCACACATTCCATGTTGTGGTCAGGTGAGCTACATTATCATTATGCCCAATCACACATTCCATGTTGTGATCAGGTGAGCTGCATTATCAATATTGCCCAATCACACATTCCATGTTGTGCTCAGGTGAACTACATTATCATTATGTCAATCACACATTCCATGTTATGCTCGGGGGAGCTACTTTATCATTATACCCAGTAGCAAATGTCCATGTTGTGCTCAGGTGAGCTACATTATCATTATAGTCCAATCACACATACCATGTTGTGCTCAGGTGAGCTACATTATCAGTATGCCTAATCATGCATTCCATGTTGTGCTCAGATGAGCTACATTATCATTATGCCCAAACAAACATTTCATGTCGTGCTCAGGTGAGATACATTATCCTTATGCCCAATAAAACATTCCTTGTTGTGCTCAGGTGAGCTACATTAACATTATGCCCAATCACACATACCATGTTGTGCTCAGGTGAGCTACATCATCATTATGCCCAATCACACATACCACATTGTGCTCAGTGAGCTACATTATCAATATTGCCCTCATCATGCATTCCATGTTGTGCTCCGATGAGCTACATTATCATTATTGCCCAATCACATATACCATGTTGTACTCAGGTGAGCTACATTATAATTATGCCCAGTCACACATACCATATTGTGCTCAGATGAGCTACATTATCATTATGCCCAATCACATATACCATGTTGTGCTCAGGTGAGCTACATCATCATTATGCCCAATCACACATACCACGTTGTGCTCAGTGAGCTACATTATCATTATTGCCCAATCATGCATTCCATGATGTGCTCAGATGAGCTACATTATTATTATTGCCCAATCACATATACCATGTTGTGCTCAGGTGAACTACATTATCACTATGCCCAATCATGCATTCCAGGTTGTGCTCAGGTGAGCTACATTATCATTATTGCCCAATCAAACATTCCTTGTTGTGCTCAGGTGAGCTACATTATCATTTTTGCCCAATCACACATTCCATGTTGTGCTCAGATGAGCTACATTATCATTATTGCCCAATCACACATTCCATGTTGTGCTCAGGTGAGCTGCATTATCATTATGCCCAAACAAACATTTCATGTCATGCTCAGGTGAGATACATTATCATTATGCCCAATCAAACATTCTTTGTGTCTCAGGTGAGCTACATTATCATCATGCCCAATCACACATGCCATCTTGTGCGTAGGTGAGCTACAATATCATTGTGCCTAATCACACATTCCGTGTTGTGCTGAGGTGAGCTACTTTATCATTTTGCCTAATCACACATACCATGTTGTGCTCAGGTGAGCTACATTATCATTTCCCAATCAAACATATCATGTTTTGCTCAGGTGAGCTTCATTATCATTACGCCCAATCACAGATACCATGTTGTGCTCAGGTGAGCTACATTATCATTATTGCCCAATCACACATTCCATGTTGTGATCAGGTGAGCTACATTATCAATATGCCCAATCACATATACCATGTTGTGCTCCGGTGAGCTACATTATCATTATTGCCCAATCACACATTCCATGTTGTGCTTAGATGAGCTACATTATCATTATTGCCCAATCACACATACCATGTTCTGCTCAGTGTGCTACATTATCATTATTACCAAATCAAACATTCCTTGTTGTGCTCCCGTGAGCTACATTATCATTATTGCCCAATCACACATAACATGTTGTGCTCAGATGAGCTCCATTATCATTATTGCCCAATCACACATTCCATGTTGTGCTCAGGTGAGCTACATTATCATTATGCCCAAACAAACATTTCATGTTGTGCTCAGGTGAAATACATTATTATTATGCCCAATCAAACATTCCTTGTTGTGCTCAGGTGAGCTACATTATCATTATGCCCAATCACACATTCCATCTTGTGCGTAGGTGAGCTACATTATCATTGTGCCAAAAAACACATTCCGTGTTGTGCTGAGGTGAGCTACTTTATCATTTTGCCTAATCACACATACCATGTTGTGCTCAGATTTGCTACATTATCATTTTCCAATCAAACATACCAAGTTTTGCTCAGGTGAGCTTCATTATCATTATGCCCAATCACAGGTACCATGTTGTGCTTAGGTAAGCAACATTATCACTATGCCCAATCACACATCCCATGTTGTGCTCAGGTTTGCTACATTATCACTTTGCCCAATCACACATTTACTTTGTGCTCAGGTGAGCTACATTATCATTATGCCCAATCACGCATACCAAATTGTGCACAGGTGAGCTACATTATCATTATGCCCAATCACACAAACCATGTTGCGCTCAGGTGAGCTACATTATCATTATTCCCAGTCACACATACCATATTGTGCTCAGGTGAGCAACATTATCATTATGCCTAATCACACAAACCATGTTGTGCTCAGATGAGCTACATTATCATTATGCCCAATCACACAAACTATGTTGTTCTCAGGTGAGCTACATTATCATTATGCCAATCACACATTACATGTTGTGCTCAGGTGAGCTACATTATCATTATGCCCAATCACACAAACCATGTTCTGCTCAGTGAGCTACATTATCATTATGCCAATCACACATTCCATGTTGTGCTCAGGTGAGCTACATTATCATTGTGCCTTATCACACATTCCGTGTTGTGCTGAGGTGAGCTACTTTATCATTTTGCCCAATCACACAAACCATGTTGTGCACAGGTGAGCTACATTATCATTATGCCCAATCACACAAACTATGTTGTGCTCAGGTGAGCTACATTATCATTATTCCAATCACACATTCCATATTGTGCTCAGGTGAGCTACATTATCATTAAGCCCAATCACACAAACCATGTTGTGCACAGGTGAGCTACATTATAATTATGCCCAATCACACATAACATGTTGTGCTCAGTGTGCTACATTATCATTATTCCCAGTCACACATTCCATATTGTGCTCAGGTGAGCTACATTATCATTATTGCCCAATCACACATACCATGTTATGCTCAGGTGAGCTACATTATCATTATTCCAATCACACATATTATGTTGTGCTCAAATGAGCTACATTATCATTATTCCAATCACACATGCCATGCTGTGCTCAGGTGAGCTACATTATCATTATTCCAATCACACATTCCATGTTGTGCATAGGTGAGTTACATTATCATTATGCCCAATCACATATACCATGTTGTGCTCAGGTGAGCTACATTATTATTATGCCCAATCACACATACCATGTTTTGCTCAGTGTGCTACATTATCATTGTTCCCAGTCACACATTCCATGTTGTGCTCCGGTGAGCTACATTATCATTATTGCCCAATCACACATACCATGTTGTGCTTAGGTGAGCTGCAACATAATTTTTTCCAATCGCACATTTAGGTTTCAGCCCAACAAACTATAAGTCTGCAAAGCCTATTTATTTCTCAGAGACATATTTGTACCAGTACATGTAGTGATGTACTGTAAACTATAGTAAAGCTGCTATGAAAGATGCATTTGAATTATATTTAGCAGCATTAAATGAAGCATTTAATTCCTGTTAGGCCTTTGATATCACTGCCATCTGAAATAACTTCAATATGTTGTTAACACCCTTCAATTTTCAGTCAAAAGCTTAATCAATGTGAGGATAATAACTCTTCAAAGGCCTAGCCAACCACTTTCCATTTGAAAATAAATACCCTTAATAGAGCAAAGCGACATTCTGTAAGTGCACATGTACTACTAAGAATAAAGTTCATGTCATTCCAGCAATTCAAGCACATTTTGTTCTGATAAACAAGGCCTAGATTGCAGCCAACTTTCAGAAGCCACAGCATATGATATGAGATTGCCTTTGTGCCAGTTGCAAAACACCACTAACAATATTTCCATGTCAGCAGAAATACTATTAAGTTTTACGGACATTTCCAAATGAGAAGAGAATATTTAATTTACCGGGAAAATGTTCTGAGAGAGCAACTATCATTTGTCTTATTGACAACTCAACACGACCACCATTTCTGGTTTCCAAATTAATTTATCTTTTCAGTGATTTTATCTTTAACTTTATGCACTTTAAGCTGCAGAATGTTATGAATTTGGTGAAGGAATTGAAAATTTCTTTTATTACTTAAAAAAAGAATTTGTTCCAATCTGGACCGACTTCACGCTTTCCCCAATAAAAATTTGAGAACATTTTCCCACGATACAGAAACTGCGCCAGAGCAAAGATAATGAACATAGCTACCTTTAGCAGACTGCGGCCTCACATGCAACCTTGACCTTGCATCGTCTTTGTCAATAACGTGGTCATCTTCATCACCAGATGTGTCCCCTACCTGACTGGGGATACGGAACACTGTGCCGAGGGTAGGGGACTTGGCCAGTTCTGCATCAGGAAACTCCACTCGGTTTTCCATCTTTCCACGTATAGTCTAGCAGAACCTGAAAAAAAAAAGTAAAGGTCATACATTGTTTTTCTTCACAGCTACTTTGTGGTACTTGCAACAAGAGAGCCAGGATGGCCCTACAACGCTCATCTGAGTTCAAGGTTCACCAATTGTTGATGACTTGACCTAGTGACCTAATTTTCTTGAACCACTTTTAGAGATGGCCTTGATATTGTAAACATAATAATTCCGACGATGTTTCATCAGGATTGAGTCATAAATGTGGCTTCTAAATTATTTTTTGCAAAAAATTGACATGGTGACCTTGTTTTTGGACACATAAAACAAATTCAAACTTGTGGCTTCTATAGTGGTAAAGTTATATATATATATACATATATATATATATATATATATATATATATATATATATATATATATATATATATATATATATATTTGACCTGTGATTTAAGTTCTGACACATGACACAGTTTCAAACTTGGCATAGATACATGACTTGTGTTGTCAAGATAAATATTCTGACAATATTTCATAAAGAAATGCTGAAAAATGTGGGTTGTAGAGCGGTAATTGGCAAAAAAGTTGACACCATAAACCGCATGACCCACAACAAACAATGCATGACGCACTACATGTACCAGGGTTCGACATTAACTGTTTTTACAGCAAGACCATCGGACCAGCTCCTCTTAAAATGTACTAGCCCAAATCTGATGTCTACTAGACCATAAATGATATAGCAAATAAACACAATTGTGTCATGTAACTGTTTAATCAGGATTTGTCAGTAAATAATCAGTGAACACCAGAAAGTAATTTTGATGCATATAGTAAAACAATAAAATAAAACTTATTTCTCAATTTCATATTTTTGCCTATGTCTTTCATGTTGTGTAGACACATTATGGCTTTTAAGTGCATCAATTCGAAAATCATCAGTTCCTTCTTCAAACCGACCGTCCTTTTTGTATGCTTTGCCTGGGATGCAAAACATTGCTTGCTTTTCTTCATCAAATTCAAGCCATGGGACCTTGATTTTCCATTTAGGATAAAATTGACGTTTTCGTTTTTCTTCATATTTACATTTCCTGTCAGTTTTTCATTCGGATTCTTCTTTATTTACTGATTTGTCGGTCGAAAATCCAAACGTGAACAAAGCCATTCTTTAAATTACATTCTCTCGTCTGCTACGCCAAAATGTTTACATTGACGATACCGATTTTCGATAGAAGTTTTACGACACTGCAGAAAATCATTAATATTCATGACAACTTGACCAATGGAATCAAGTAATTTCTGCGAGAAGCTCTCCTTCGCGTCTAAAAATAGCCATGAATCATGTGAATGATCCGCGTTTATTTATATAAGCCAGTTTTGTTCTGATGTAAATAACGGATACGAGAGTAATTTTTCACATTAAGAAAAAAGGTTTTCACAGCAGTTAGTTATAGTTATATGAATCGGTATTGATTTTTTATGTACTTCCGTTCGGACAAGCTAGCCCTCAGTTTTACTAGCCCGACCACCGATCTCACTAGACAATGTCTGTCGGACGTGCCTTAGTGTCGAACCCTGCACTACAAAAGACTCCTGACACAGAAAAAAATGAATAGCTCACCTTTAACTCTTCGTGCTACAGTAACCTAAGTATCAGTGAAAATGGCCCACCATATTTCTTTAATGCTACCTATGAGAACCTGACAAATTGGTGAATGTTCATGTGTTTTGATTTTAGGCAACTCAAAACATTACGTTCAGGATCCAGTATAAGTATTACTACATTAAGGATCACAGTATAAGTACTACTACGTTCAGGATCATGGTATAAGTATTACTAAGTTATGAATCAGGGTATATGTATTACTAAGTTATGAATCAGGGTATAAGTATTACTAAGTTCAGGATCGCGGTATAAGTATTACTAATTCAGGATCACTGTATAAGTATTACTACGTTCAGGATCACGGTATAAGTATTACTAAGTTCAGAATCGCGGTATAAGTATTACTAAATTCAGGATCACTGTATCAGTATAACTAAGTTCAGGATCACGGTTTAAGTATAACTAAGTTCAGGATCACAGTATAAGTATTATTAAGTTAAGGATCATGGTATAAGTATTACTACATTCAGGATCACGGTATAAGTATTACTACATTCAGGATTACAATATAAGTATAACTACATTCAGGATCACAGTAGAAGTATTACTACGTTCAGGATCACGGTATAAGTATTATTAAGTTAAGGATCATGGTATAAGTATTACTACATTCAGGATCACGGTATAAGTATTACTACATTCAGGATCACGGTATAAGTATTACTACATTCAGAATCACGGTATAAGTATTACTACATTCAGGATCACGGTATAAGTATTACTACATTCAGGATCACAGTAGAAGTATTACTACGTTCAGGATCACGGTATAAGTATTATTAAGTTAAGGATCACTGTATAAGTATTACTACGTTCAGGATCACGGTATAAGTATTACTACATTCAGGATCACAGTATAAGTATTACTACATTCAGGATCACAGTAGAAGTATTACTACGTTCAGGATCACGGTATAAGTATTACTACGTTCAGGATCACAGTATAAGTATAACTATCTTTTCTTTTTTGCATAAACAAAAGCTGTCAGAAGACAGCTTGATCGACTATTCGAGTGCTTGACAGTATAACGTAAGCCATCATGGGAAAATTGTTCATATTCAATAAGGTCAAGGTAATATAGTCATATTCTAAGTGGAAGAGGACCATAATTTAAACATATTGATCGCTTATTCTGAGTTCAGGTATATTTTTCACAATCTATTGAACATTTGTAAAGACATAAAACAAAGTAATAAGATTTTATTTCAAGTTTGATAGCAATAGCTTGGGTGGGATGGTCCTTCAAAAATTAAATAAATAAATATTTGTTGTTTTTTTTTACCATGTTTAAAAAAAACAAGGGCTGTTTGTAAAACATGCATGCCCCCCATATGGACTGTCAGTTGTAGTGGCAGCCATTGTGTGAACACGCTTTTTGTCACTGTGACCTTGACCTTTGACCTAGTGACCTGAAAATCAATATGGGTCATCTGCCAGTCATGATCAATGTTCCTATGAAGTTTCATGATCCTAGGCGTAAGCATTCTTGAGTTATCATCCGGAAACCATTTTACTGTTTCGAGTCACTGTGACCTTGACCTTTGACCTAGTGACCTGAAAATCAATAGAAGTCATCTGCCAGTCATGATCAATGTACCTATGAAGTTTCATGATCCTAGGCGTAAGCATTTCTTCACAGCTACTTTGTGGTACTTGCAACAAGAGAGCCAGGATGGCCCTACAACGCTCATCTGAGTTCAAGGTTCACCAATTGTTGATGACTTGACCTAGTGACCTAATTTTCTTGAACCACTTTTAGAGATGGCCTTGATATTGTAAACATAATAATTCCGACGATGTTTCATCAGGATTGAGTCATAAATGTGGCTTCTAAATTATTTTTTGCAAAAAATTGACATGGTGACCTTGTTTTTGGACACATAAAACAAATTCAAACTTGTGGCTTCTATAGTGGTAAAGTTATATATATATATACATATATATATATATATATATATATATATATATATATATATATATATATATATATATATTTGACCTGTGATTTAAGTTCTGACACATGACACAGTTTCAAACTTGGCATAGATACATGACTTGTGTTGTCAAGATAAATATTCTGACAATATTTCATAAAGAAATGCTGAAAAATGTGGGTTGTAGAGCGGTAATTGGCAAAAAAGTTGACACCATAAACCGCATGACCCACAACAAACAATGCATGACGCACTACATGTACCAGGGTTCGACATTAACTGTTTTTACAGCAAGACCATCGGACCAGCTCCTCTTAAAATGTACTAGCCCAAATCTGATGTCTACTAGACCATAAATGATATAGCAAATAAACACAATTGTGTCATGTAACTGTTTAATCAGGATTTGTCAGTAAATAATCAGTGAACACCAGAAAGTAATTTTGATGCATATAGTAAAACAATAAAATAAAACTTATTTCTCAATTTCATATTTTTGCCTATGTCTTTCATGTTGTGTAGACACATTATGGCTTTTAAGTGCATCAATTCGAAAATCATCAGTTCCTTCTTCAAACCGACCGTCCTTTTTGTATGCTTTGCCTGGGATGCAAAACATTGCTTGCTTTTCTTCATCAAATTCAAGCCATGGGACCTTGATTTTCCATTTAGGATAAAATTGACGTTTTCGTTTTTCTTCATATTTACATTTCCTGTCAGTTTTTCATTCGGATTCTTCTTTATTTACTGATTTGTCGGTCGAAAATCCAAACGTGAACAAAGCCATTCTTTAAATTACATTCTCTCGTCTGCTACGCCAAAATGTTTACATTGACGATACCGATTTTCGATAGAAGTTTTACGACACTGCAGAAAATCATTAATATTCATGACAACTTGACCAATGGAATCAAGTAATTTCTGCGAGAAGCTCTCCTTCGCGTCTAAAAATAGCCATGAATCATGTGAATGATCCGCGTTTATTTATATAAGCCAGTTTTGTTCTGATGTAAATAACGGATACGAGAGTAATTTTTCACATTAAGAAAAAAGGTTTTCACAGCAGTTAGTTATAGTTATATGAATCGGTATTGATTTTTTATGTACTTCCGTTCGGACAAGCTAGCCCTCAGTTTTACTAGCCCGACCACCGATCTCACTAGACAATGTCTGTCGGACGTGCCTTAGTGTCGAACCCTGCACTACAAAAGACTCCTGACACAGAAAAAAATGAATAGCTCACCTTTAACTCTTCGTGCTACAGTAACCTAAGTATCAGTGAAAATGGCCCACCATATTTCTTTAATGCTACCTATGAGAACCTGACAAATTGGTGAATGTTCATGTGTTTTGATTTTAGGCAACTCAAAACATTACGTAGGCGTAAGCATTCTTGATTTATCATCTGGAAACCGTTTTACTGTTTCGAGTCACTGTGACCTTGACCTTTGATCTAGTGACCTGAAAATCAATAGGGGTAATCTGCCAGTCATGATCAATGTACCTATGAAGTTTCATGATCCTAGGTGACAGCATTCTTGATTTATCATCCGGAAACCATTTTACTATTTCAAGTCACTGTGACCTTGACCTTTGACCTAGTGACCTGAAAATCAATAGGGGTCATCTGCCAGTCATGATCAATGTACCTATTTAGTTTCATGATCCTAGGCCTAAGCATTCTTGAGTTATCATCAGGAAACCATTTTACTATTTCAAGTCACTATGACCTTGACCTTTGACCTAGTGACCTGGAAATCAATAGGGGTCATCTACCAGTCATGATCAATGTATCTATGAAGTTTCATGATCCTAGGCCTAAGCGTTCTTGATTTATCATCCGGAAACCATCTGGTGGACGGACCGACGGACGGACGGACCGACATGTGCAAAACAATATACCCCCTCTTCTTCGAAGGGGGGCATAAAATTCTTTTTGCATGGGGGGGTGGGGTGGGGTGGAGAGGGGGTATAATGTGGGGGGGTGGTCATTTATTAGATTATCTTTCAAAAATAATTAAAAAAGGGAGAAAAAAAATTTGGGGGGGGATTCTGGGGTGGGGCGTGGGGGATGGTTTGGGTGGAGTCCATTGTGGTATGTCAGGTAAGTGTTGTTTTGTCAAAGTATTCATCAAATCTGATCATAAATAAAGAAGTTATGGCAATTTAAGCAAAATTTATTAATTTGACCTTGAGAGTCAAGGTCATTCAAAGGTCGAGGTCAAATTCAACTTGCCAGGCACAGTAACCTCATGATAATAAGAAAGTATTTGGAGTTTGAAAGCAATAGCCTTGATACTTTAGAAGTAAAGTGGATATAAACACAAAATTTAACAAAATATTCAAAGTGACTAAGTCAACAAGAGCACCGCCTTGCGGGTGCAGACCGCTCATCTATTTTTCTTTTAAAGGTGAAGGGACCTATCTCAATACTTCAATCACAAAGGAGGGAGGGGTGGGGTGGAGAGGGGTGTGTGGTCATTTATTACATTATATTCCAAAAATAGGAAAAAAAAAATGCAAAAAATAATTACAATTTTTTTTTTGGGGGGGGGGGTATTTTTGGGTGGGATGGCTGGACGGTATTTCAAACATAAAATAATAAAAAAAATGTTTAAACAATGTTTAAAAAAAAAAATGGGGGGCGGTGGGGGGGGGGGGGGGGGGGGGGGGGGTATAGTGTGTGAGGGTGTAGTCATTTATTAGATGATCTTTAAAAAAAAAGACAAACAAGATGCGTTTGTGAAACACAATGTCCCCCTATATGACGTTTGACCTTGAAGGATGACCTTGACCCTTCACCACTCAAAATGTGCAGCTCCATGAGATACACATGCATTTCAAATATAAAATTGCTAGCTTCAATATTGCAGAAGTGACATTACATGAGCAATTCTGACCCATATATTTGACCTTGAAATATGACCTTGACCTTGAACTTTCACCACTCAAAATGTGCAGCTCCATGAGATACACATGCATGCCAAATATCAAGTTGCTATCTTCAATATTGCAAAAGTATTCATAAAATAAGCGATTTGGGCCACATATATTTGACCTCTGACCTTGAAGAATGACCTTGACCTTTCACCACTCAAAATGTGCAGCTCCATGAGATACATATGCATGCCAAATATCAAGTTGCTATCTTTAATATTGCAAAAGTTATTGCAAATGTTAAAGTTGGCACAAACAGGCCAACAGACCAACCAACCAACCAACCAACCAACAGACAGGGCAAAAACAACCACTACTATAGTGGGGGACATAAAAAAAAAAATTGGGGGGGGGGGGGATTCTGGGGTGGGGGGGGCATGGGGGATGGTTTGGGTGGAGTCTATAGTGGTATGTCAGGTAAGAGTTGTTATGTCAAAGTATCAATCAAATCTAATCATAAATAAAGAAGTTATGGCAATTTTAGCAAAATTTAATAATTTGATCTTGATAGTCAAAGTCATTCAAAGGTCAAGGTAAAGTTCAACTTGCCAGGTACAGTACCCTCATGATAGCATGAACGTATTTGAAGTTTGAAAGCAATAGCCTTGATACTTTAGAAGTAAAGTGGATTTAAACACAAAATTTAACCATATATTCAAAGTTTCTAAGTCAAAAAAGGGCAATAATTCCGTCAAAATGACAACCAGCGTTATGCAACTTGTCCTGTACTGTCCCCTTATGATAGTTTGCAAGTATAAAAGCAATATCTATGATACTTTAGGAGTAAAGTGGATCAAAACACAAAATTTAAATCAAAATTTTCAATTTCTAAATATCAAGGGCCCATAATTCTGTCAAAACGCCAGTCAGAGTTACATAACTTTGTCTGCACAGTCCCCGTATGATAGTTAGTAAGTGTTGCAAGTATGAAAGCAATAACACCTTTGATACTTAAGGAATAAAATGGACCTAAACACAAAACTTAACCAAATTTTCAATTTTCTAAGTATAAAAAGGGCACATAATTCTGTAAAAATGCATGCCAGAGTTATCTAACTTTGCCTGCCCAGTCCCCTCATGATAGTAAGTAAGTGTACCAAGTTTGAATGCAGCATTGATACTTTCTGAGAAAAGTGGACCTAAACACAAAACTTAACCGGACGTCAACGCTGACGCAGACGCCGACGCCAAGGTGATGAAAATAGCTCATAATTTTTTTTCAAAAAATAGATGAGCTAATAAAGGGCCAAAATTCCGTTAAAATGCCAACAAGAGTTATGCAACTTTTACTGTACAGACCCCTTATGATAGTTAGCGAGTGTTCCAAGTCTGAAAGCAATTATAGCTATGATACTTTAGGAGTAAAATGGACCAACACACAAAACTTAACCAAATGTTCAATTATGTAAGTATAAAAGGGGCCATAATTCTGTCAAAATGCTAGACAGAGTTACATAACTTTGCCTGCACAGTCCCCGTATGATAGTTAGTACGTGTTGCAAGCATGAAAGCAATAGCTTTAATACTTTAGGAATTAAGTGGACCTAAACACAAAACTTCACCAAATTTTCAATTTTCTAAGTAAAAAAAGGGACATAATTAGGGCTGTAACAATACATTTGAATATTCGAATTACTCGAATATGGCTGTGGATGAATCATATTCGTTATTTGCCACCTCCCGATCCGAATATTTGACGAATACAAACAACGTGATTCGAGTTTGAAAGTTTAATCATCTTACCTTACAAATGAAGGTTCATACAATTAACCCCTATATTAAAATGTTCTTCTCCTTATTCCGGCGTTTTTCATCATGTTTACCCCACCCACTATGTTACACAGTGAGATTATCCACAAAAATGGCGGGCACCGGTTAAATATTAACAACATTGAATTGAAAAAGCTTTCGATGGTTGTTTAATGTTTATTTAGGTAAATACGAGTGATTTGATGCTCAAACATACACACAAAGGATTAGCAGATGGAATTTATTTTTGTTTATCTTTACGACAATGATTGTGCAACTTATCATCAACACACATGGAGCCTTGCAAAGGGAATGCTATTGGTATCATTGACATGCCTGCCAAATTCACGTTGTTTGTCTGGCGCTAATTTGGTTTCCCCAAAAAAGACGATTAGACGAAGACAATTTGCAGTGTTTTGTTATTTCAAAGAGTTATATTTCATATTTTCAGTATGCAATGATACTCAATTAATCAATTTGACAAATACACATATGGGACCATACAACGCGCATTGTGTAAACAATGAATCATGAGAATGATTCTTTTTCATTGACTTGATTCTGATGATGATGATGATATTGATGATTAGAAACATGAATATTATTTTTTTGAATGAAAATTTTGTTTTATAGCTGATTTTAGAAAGGAAAAAATACAATTATTTTAAGTCTATACATTGTTTAGTATATGTACACATATTTACCATTTTGTTTATACAAAAATTGAACAGTTGGCCATGCACTCATCAACGCCAGACTCCCTTTTGACCCAACCCTCTCTTAAGAGGCAACCCGGCTTAAGCAGCCAATTTGGCAGTTTCCCTTGACTGGCTGCTTAAGAGGGGTTGGACTGTATATATATATATAGTCGAGCTAAAAATGACCAGATTAGAGTGTGGTGAAATCTACGTGTTTGCATGAAAAATGACAAGATTCAAGTGTGTAAAATCTGACCATGAAAAATGTCAACAAGGGGTTTCAAGTCATGATGAGCAAATATATAAGCTGGATAAAGAATACAGAAAAAAAATAAATACAATTATGGTGATGTTTCAGTTTCCCAATATTTAAGAGCACACAAACATTATAGATTCAAATTTAAAAATACATAATAAATACATACTTGTTTGTTGTCAGTATCTTATACAACAAAAGTTAAATCGAGCTAAAACTGTAAATCCAGGGTAATGGTAAACAGTTCTATATTGTACCACTTTACTTGTTCTAATCAGTCTTCAACAAAAGTAAAATTTGATTATCCATTATTTTTCCAATAATGGGTTTAAATTGAAGACATGCAAGTTGTATCAATCTGCAAATTTATGGCTTATCATGGATCAATGGCCTACTCAAAAGATTTCGTAAAACATAGATTACCTTTCGATCCCGATCAATAAAGGTTATTGAATTTAAAAGATAGAGGTAATTTGTCAAAAATGATTGCTCCTTCACAAACGATTTCTTCAAATATTGAGACTTGAATGTTCATGCGAAATCAAATATTTACCAAACAACGTCAACAGTGGTAATCTCACAATATTTGTTATAAATATGGATACAAGTTAGATACCTGTTTTATTTGCATTGTGACGGAGTACAAGTCATCAGCGAATAGAAATATTTTGATAAATTGTTGCTCTTTTATAAAAAAAGTCTTGTAGCAGATGTGAGGCATAGTGTGAGTATTCATTTAAGATAAATGTTGACAAGAGGGTGAATGAAAATAATTCACCAGTAGTGTTAAGGTACTGAATAATACAGTATAAATTCTTGGACTGGAGTTGGCAATGGGAAAACGAAAATGCTCTAATTTTCACAGGTCTCCAGCTATTGAGGTTTCCATACAATATTCCATAACCCTAATCTTCCATTGAGGTTTCCATACAATATTCCATAACCCTAATCCTCTATTGAGGTTTCCATACAATATTCCATAACCCTAATCCTCTATTGAGGTTTCCATACAATATTCCATAACCCTAATCCTCTATTGAGGTTTCCATACACCCTAATCCTCTATTGAGATTTCCATACAATATTCCATAACCCTAATCCTCTATTGAGGTTTCCATACAATATTCCATAACCCTAATCCTAACTTTAAATTAGAAACTATAACTTCATGAAATATATAAATGCTGAATGATAATTTAGCCTTTTTAAAACAACAAACATGAAATACAGCTGTTAATGTATGTTTTAATGTGCATACCAATATTTTAGAGAATCAGGAAAGGGCCCTTTAAAATGGCATAAAACATAGTGTTTTGACTAAAATTGGGAAATTGTTGTGTTTTATTTTTTGCGATATGTAAAAACCCCTCTGGCAAACAGTTATTATATAGAACATTTTTATATCCACTTTTGTCTCAAATCTCCATGCCTTTAACTTTCTGTTAACCCTTTCCCCATAAGAAGCCAAGTGAAAATGGCTTTTGCAACCAGCATAAAACCAGAACAGCCTGCGAGCGACTTGCAGTATGTTCAGGTTCTATGCTGTTTGCTGCTCATCAGTATCTAAGGGTAAGAATTGAAGCCTTTAAAACTTGAATCTAGTAAGAAAAGTAATTAAATTTAACTTTTTAACGGACCACACATGCGTCAAAATACGTATCTAAGTGGTAAAGGGTTCATAGAAGCTCCTCCCTTGGAATAAATCCCTTAAAAATTCACTTGTCGATAATAGACATTGTACCTGCCAAATAAAAAATAAAACTTATCTCCCTTAAAAGCTAACTACTTTCCTTTGCAAAAACTTAGATCAGTCCAAGGCCCCTAGCTATCTCTTCTTCAAAACTCTACAGAATGGAACCAATTTCACAATTTATCTGTAGGTCATGTAGGTAGGCTCACATGCCAAAAATCACCTCTAAATCTGACATTGTTCTCTAAAAAAAACTCCGGAAAATGGAATGCCGGACAGACCGACAGTCTGACTGCTATATGCCACCCTACCAGGAGCATAAAAAATAAATTAAAAATGCAAGCATTCAATTTGGAATTCAGGGCAGTCATTTGGGAAATATATATTCTTTTTGACTTTGGAATGGGGCCTTAAATTTGACAAAAAAGCACAACACTGGTTACTTTAATTAAAGTCTTCTTTTTGACATATGTTGAGAACATTTCCCATAATCCTTTCCCCCAACCACAAGGTATGAATGATTTGCCCTTGTATGACAGTCCTACACATGTTGAGCTTTGCTCCTGACTGACAGTAATACACAGATAGGCATGAATTGCCCATGTTTGACTGCCATGCACATATGTAGACGTGAACTGCTCATGTCTGACAGTCCTACACAGACATACACATGAATTGCCCATGTCTGACAGTTCTGCACATATGTAGGTATGAATTACCCATTTCTGACAGTCCTACACAGATAATGGCATGAATTACCCATGACTGACAGTCCTACACAGATGTAGGAATGAATTACCCATGACTGACAGTCTTACAGGCATGAATTGCACTTGTCTGATCGTCCTACACAGATGTGGACATGAATTGCCCATGTCTGACAGTCCTACACAGATGTGGACATGAATTGCCCATGTCTGACAGGCATACACAGATGTGGGCATGAATTGCCCATGTCTGACAGGCATACACAGATGTGGGCATGAATTGCTCATGTCTGACAGTCCTACACAGATGTGGGCATGAATTGACCATGTCTGACAGTCATACACAGAAAGGGGGATGAATTGATCATGTCTGACAGTACTACACAGATGTGGGCATGAATTGTCCATGTCTGACAGTCATACACAGAAAGGGGCATGAATTGATCATGTCTCACAGTACTACACAGATGTGGACATTAATTGCACCTGTCTGACCGTCCTACACAGATGTAAGCATGAATATCACCTGTCTGGCAGTCAAACACAGATGTCGGCATGAAATGCCCATGTCTGACCATCCTTCACTGCTGTAGTCACAAATTACCCATGTCAGACCGTCCTACAAAGATGTGGGCATGAATTGCCCATGTCTGACAGTCATACACAGGTGTAGGCATGAATTGCCCATGTAAGTCCTACAAAGATGTGGGTATGAATTGCTACTGTCAGAAGGTCCTACACAGATGTTGGTATGAATTGCACCTGTCTGACAGTCCTACACAAGGTGTGAATTATGTGCCCCTTTCTGACATACCTATTAAAGTGTGATTCATTTTCCCCCGTCTAAAAGTCCTCCACAAGGCGAGAACGATTTCCCCGGTCTTAAAGTCCTACACAAGGTGTTCATGATTTTCCCCCTATCTGACAATCTTACACAGAGGTATAAATGACATTTATGTTACCCCTTACATATGTGGACCTCTGCGAATTGAAAGTCTAATTTGACAACCAATTGTGCACAAGTTAATTGCAATAAATATGTTGTTATATGAGAAATTCCACTGACATTTCGCCACATTGGACAGCGCATAAAATAATTGATGATAATTTGGCCCGATTTATTTTTCCAAAATGTAGATTGTGCAAATTTAGGACAGTGCAAATATATTCAGGATCAAAGTGCATGATATTTTGTACCTCGCAAATTCATTTTTATTTCCCATTACCAGATGATTCTATTGTGGTAATTGAACAATTTAGGGTAAAATATTTATTTTTTATTATATGGAGTGCATTAAAATTCATTATACATGGAAAACCAAACAATTTTTCTTTCTATGTTATACTTTCCCACCGGTTTATTTAGATATTAAAAGAGTTCAGCTTGCAAACTTTGCTGGAATAATTAAGTCCTGCCATAAAAATACAATGTCTTTCCACAGTTAAAGAGTAAAATATATCAATTATTTTTCACTGTGTCATAGACGAGTGAAATATCATTTGGTAATCACTGATATATTGCTATAAATCACAGAAAAGCATTGAATAGACAGGACAGACATTGTACTTAGAACTGTTGAATTGCAGGTAAGGGTTTTGGGCCTTGGTCAGTGGTTTTACATGACACTTCAAAATACTTGTGTATTGAGTTTTTCATGCAAGCATTAAGAATAAAATTACCTTGATGCTAAACTATACAAGAATGGGCAATCTAATTATTCTTTTTATGTTTAATCACGATAATTAATTGAATCAAAAATCAATGCTCTTTAACATGTCGTCATAAAAGAAATATCAAAAATAACATTCGAAATATAAAAGATACAGTTAAAAGAAAGTTAAGTAAGAGACTTTCAAAAATTAAGTCGCCAGACACTGACAATATCAAAAATGGCACTCGGTATCCAAAAAAACTTTATCCGAAAGTATTGCCATTTGCTACAGAATTGGAAATTGGCAAGAAAATTAACAAAGTGTTATCTTCTATAATGGCCAATGGTATAATAAAACATATTTACCAAGATATCACAATAGCAACCTTGGATATATGTATGTATTTAGCGAATCAGCGCCATATACCATGTCGATATTAATCAACCAGCAATCACTAATGTAAACTAAGCGACCGAGGCGCTTTACCAATAATTCATAACTAGGTCAAATTTATTTTACACGCCAGCGAACACTGTACGAGTAAAACGAGTATTTGAATTCGCGGGTAAAATATTCTTGTTTAGTCTTGTTTCATTACATATTATTTACTTAATGTTATCATACCATAAAAATATATTTTGTAGTGAATGGAAATATTTAGAATTGTAATTTAAATTACATATATATGTATATGTATATGTGGCCTATATGACGAAGATTGCGTAAAATGAGGCAAAAGAAGAAGAACGATTTTTTTTATATTGGAACGCCACAGTACATGTCAAGATATAATGAACTCGAGTAGTGATCGCATTTCAGAGAACATTCCTGGAAAAAAAATATGTTAGCATAATTATCATCATTTATCTTGTCCTCGCTGGCCGTTGGTGAGATAACTCATGGGTGGCCCAATTTAAATCGTTTGACAATTTGAAAGTTATTTACACTGTGTGCATTACACGTATAAAGAGTTTTGAATGCCTACTGATAGTAAAACTTGTTACCCCGGTCCTTCCAGTTGCTGTTAAGTGAGCTCTTGAAAGCGTTGACATTTTCCGAGTCTACGAATTTACTCGGCAGTGCGTTTCACTCGTTTATCACTCTGTTGGAGAAACGTTTCGCTCCGAAATTATACTGTATGGTGTGTTTCTTAAGTTTGTAATTGTGACCCCTATTGTTGTTCTGTACAAGTTCAATTTTAAAGATTTGTAACATGTCCGCTCGATCTCCTCTGTATATTAGTGTCGGGAATAAAATTATCAGTCTTTCTTCATATGACTTGTCTTTCAATCCTGTAACCATTTAAGTGGCCCTGCGTTGGACATTTTCTATAGCTAAAATGGGATTCCACACCACACTAGCATACTCCATATGCGGACGAACAAAACTTTTATATAAAGGTATAAACACTTCAGGATCCATGCAAGAGAAAGTGTTCCGTATCATGCCTACTAGTTGATAGGCTTTTTTAACTTTTAGAGCTATATGTTAATGAAACTTTAATTCGTCATCAAATAAGACACCAAGGTCGTTTTCCTGTTTCACGTTTTCAATTTAAAGGGGCCTTTTCACAGATTTTGGCATTTTTTAATTCATTCATTAAATGCTTTATATTGATAAATGTAAACATTGGATCGTAAAGGCTTCAGTAAAAAATCAAGAATAAAATTGAAAAAAAGGAAAAGAAAATTGCCCGGAGCAGGTTTCGAACCAGTGACCCCTGGAGGTCTGCCAGAGTCCTGAAGTAAAAACGCTTTAGCCTACTGAGCTATTCCGCCGAGTACACATAATTGACGTATTTTCTACCTTATATAAGCAATCTTCGTAGTTTCACAAAATTTAACGACAAAAACAGAACTCTCCAAATTATTCAATCGTTTCGCGTTGCAACGCTTTATAATTTTTAGGTTTTAAAATCGTCAAAAGATGCATATAATGGCCATATTAGACCATGGTAAATGTTCAGTATTACTGTTTCCTCACAAATATCATAACAAAAACGAAAATTTGCGAATCTGAAACAAATTTTTTCAATTTTGTCAATTTACCAAAGCGTGAAAAGATCCCTTTAAGTGTCACCCATTACATATTGATGTTTAGAGTTCATTTTGCCAAAGTGCATACATTTACATTTTTCAGCATTCAATCTGAGGAGCCATGTATCTGGCCACTGTTGTAAATTGTCTATATCCCTCTGAAGGCTGTCGATATCATGATTATCCTTATTTGAGTACATGAACGCGAATCATTGAAGGAAATAACATAAACATGGATGTAGATCGTGTACATTTAAAATATTATGTAAAGACTATCTATATACTGTCACTTGCAACTCGAAACTTGTCTATTTGTAAAGATGTTTATTTGTGTAATATTTTAAAGATTTCGTCTTCATATGATAAACATTTCAAACACCATTTCACAGTTATAAATACTGTAAATTAAATAAATAAATAAATTAGTCAATATAATAAATTAATTAAGTGGCAATACATCGGTGTAAATTAAATGTTGTGCATCGGAATATTTAATAAATAAATACAACGACAATCGTAAACGCGAAGTAAAACCACAAATATAATAAATGTATGTTTATATTATGAAAAAGTGCTGTCTTACTCATCTAGATTTATTCATAAATGCATGTTCACTGGTCGTCACTTATAGGGTTATAAATAACATCTGTATGTTCACTACGTACACCTTCCATTGCTCTATAGCTAGCATGAATATCCGTCGATCCGGCCCTCTCAATGAATACGTGTAAGATTTTTAGCTGAACAGATAGACAGATGTTTGATATGTTAGCCATAGTTTATTGTTCATTCTTAGTCGTCATAACAAAAACTCGACATTATTTAGACGAATTAATGGCTTGATTTATCTCCCCGAAATTAAACGTATCATGTGCAACGTTTTTCGTCGGTCTGGCCCTTCTGATTGTCTGCATATACTTGTAATTATGCGCATGTGCTTGTTTTGTTAATAAAATCTGATTGGAAATAAGAAACTTGCTTATGTGCTCAATGAATTTTTAGTAATTTTTTACACAATCTTCAACACAGTTAGTGTCTGATGAAATTTCTTTGCATTTATCTAAAAAGTTTCTACCTGTAATAAAGAAAATAAATGTTTAAAAATACCCTGTGAACACATTAATGTTAGTTTATTGTTGTATTTTTACAGTTTCGCGCGTTCACGTGTGTAAATAAGTCTCGCGCTTGCCAATGCAATCAGTTTAATTCGTTTTACGCGTACATCTTACGGAAAGTGAATTGCGGATGTGACGTATGAAATTATCTAGGACGTAATGCACTAAATTCATAATTAGATCCAATTATGGAACATGTCGTCATTAAAAGGGAGGAGTTTTACAGTGACGGCGACTTTGATTGGTTCAAAATATGTATTTTCTATTTGTTTACCTGTCAATCATGTAATGTTCGACCGACTGAACAAAATGGCAAAAGGAAGTTGACTTTTTCGGTGTGTTGTTTATTCTCGTGTAATATTTAGACGTTATGTGTGATTATCATTAGAAAATGACTGCATAGAGAACGGGAAGGAGTGTTATCCCTTCATACGGAGTGACAGTTTAGATAGAGACGGATTTCATGTGTGAGTGACAATGAATGAAACTTCATTTACACCGAACTAATTCTTCAATTCAAGCAGGTCATTTTTGTATTTGTGTAATTCATTGATGGAAATTATTGTTTTATTAATATTTGTTCAAGTGTCATTTAGAGACGTATACATCACCAAATGCCTTATCAAATAATCGACATAAACATGACATCTGTCAACTCAATAAATGCTGAAGATTTAGTAAAGGACATAAGAGACAACAATTCATTCTTAATTTTCGACTGTAGAGCACAGTCCGACTTTGCCCGCTCTCATATTAAAGGGGCAATTTCAATATTTTTACCCAGTCTTATGCTACGGCGTTTAAAAACTGGAAAGTTGAATATACAGTGTGTGATTCAAAATAACGAAGCCAAGGATAAGTTCAGTCGGCTATGGGAAACACATCCTATTGCGTTGTATGACGAGAAAACAGACCCTGCTACTTCGTCACCAACGAGTGTGATTGGTTTGTTGTTCAAGAAATTAAAACAGGATGGTGCGCACCCAGTGTTCGTTAAAGGTAATGTAATATATAAAGTCATAATAGCTTTGTAATTAATCTTTTAAGTCATAGTATTAATAATTAACCAGTTCTGATATGTTCTTGTCCCCTTTTGCACAGTAAACTTAAAGGTTCAACAAAGTATTAATAAATTAAAGTTAAGTTTTTTTTACAATGTAGCGATCATATGATACATGTACATGTACTGTTCAAGTCTAATGACAGTGACATATTCATTCACTCATTCAGGGAATAATCTAGAATTTACTATCTATGGGTCCCTGAACTCTCAGATTTTAGACCAATGAGTCCCAGGCCAAAATTAATGAGTCCACCTTGAAAAAAATGGGTCCCATATTTTGAAAGATACCAAGTAGTGAAGAAAATGAGTCTAAATCACACTAGCTCAATAACTATATTTTGCAATAAAATTTTAATAATCTCAAAAACATGTTGAAACCAAAAAAGCAAATTCAGGGTCATCACTATCTTGTTTGCATTCACATAGGCTATAACATTATCTGTTACATGACTGTAACCTGTTACAACATTTCAACTTGATTCAAATCGATGATAATATTATTGTTAACATCCGAATTGCGAGCTTGATACTATTATTGTTAACGTCCGAATTGCCAGCCGTTGACCTACCGTTATTAAAGTTTAGAGTTGTTTGTTTTGGATTAAGCTTCAACACCTTATTTCGGAGGCATTTTTTCTGTATTATTTATGACAGAGTTACAAAAAGTTAAAGCAGGTTTTCATCCGGGGACTCTAGTAAATATCATAACACACTCTATTTAAAAGGTCGATTCTAATTGGTTCGTATTCTACAGCAGCGGCTCGACTAGAGCCAATCAAAAGACTTATTGCAGTCTTCAAGCCTCATTCGTTTAAACTCAGCGTTCATCCCTACAGTTTTGAATCATTCCCAAGATGGTTCATACTTATCGTGATTCGCGTATGCGTTAACGAATTCGTTTCAGTAATGCGTCAGAGTGGACGCACATATTTCAAAACTATGCGTCTATTTCGATATTTGTGCGTCATAGACGCGGGACGCGCATGTAGATTATTCCCTGCTCATTGTGTACTAGTATTTAATTTCAACCTTTCATGAAAACTGTTCCAGTTCTCAGACTTGGTCTTAAAAAATAAATCTGTACATCAGTGCCTTTTTCCTTCATTTTTATTGGAAATCTCCACTTCACATTGGAAGTACGGAGATTTCCTACCTTTTTAAGTTTAAATCTAATTTATTATTAAATCTAATTTATTATCTATTTATTTATATTAATATATCTTTGACCAGTACAAATGTCTTAGTGTCTTTGGGGGAGATATCATATAAAGAAGGCTCCCACAGTGGGGATCGAACCCATTACCTCCTGGTTGCTAGGTGGACACCATATCCATTACACCACCGCGACCTTTTTTGTTGACAGAGTGAACTAAAAATTCAGTATAACAAGGCAGAAGTAATTGTTCAGATTTAAAACAAGAGTCAACATTATTTAAAGGGTTCATTCTTAATCACTGTGTAAAAAGAAGTTATCACGGTCACCAGACTCACTTCTACCATCCATCACTGTATGTGCAAATTCAAGCTTAAAACCATTGATGTCTGCCATTAATATGAATACAAGTTCAAAAGTTTTATTGAACAGAATGATGATTTTAAAAAGCCTTAAAGTTAACAACACTTGCTGATTCAACAAATGTCTGTCCATAATTCATGTTAATTAATAATCACCATGAATGAAGAGAAACAATGATTTCGGGGTAACGTTTATTTTGTGTGATGTTAATTGAACAATGTTATACAGACTAACAGAGTAATAAGTGTTAATTGTATAGACTATAAATAATATTTTATTATTATTATACAGTAAAACATGTACTTCATCAATTAATAATTAGTTGATGGTAAATTATTTTTTTGTGTGTGAATATTCCCTATAGTAAAAGATATCATTTCCAATTTCAAGTCTGAAATTCCCAAAGCTTTGATTGGTTTTGATAGTTATGTTCCTGTACAAGTTAATAGTCTTTAAATTTGCAGTTACATAGAAAATATACTTTTCTTACCCAATTTTAGGTAAATAGTAGTAAACATTCATATTTTTACTAAAGTCAACTGCCGAAAATGTTATGAACTGCTAAGAAATGTACACTTAATGTTTGAAACAAAGTTTTTATCACAGCATTCAGCTGTTGGTACCAGTATACAAAAAAAGCTTTAACATTTGCCACTATATATACATGTACTTCTAAAGTGTTCTATATTTAAACCACCATAATTTTTGCCTGGCGTGTAAAGTGGTAGGATTGCAAGGATTGTCTACTCAACCACAATGAAAAAAATATAGATAGGAAATTTAAAAGCAGTGGTGAAATACTCCAAAATGTTATACTTGGCCATTTGCCAAGTAGATACACACACTTGCTGAATGAAGTTTGGTTTAAGCGTAATGTTGTGTACACTAAATATAAGTTTATGAATGAACCCAGGCCTCTGGGGAAAGCAGGTTTTTAATGATTTTGGCTGGGCTTGCGAAACAGATAACTGATTGAAATATTAAAGGAACAGTTGTACTGGTATAGAATAAAGGTGAATAAGTGGTTAATTGTCTAATATTATGCCATCTTCTGTGCTTGACATTTATAATATATCTGAAGTATGGTATTTGCTTTGTTTTGATAATTATATTGTAATGTATACATGGTGACATTGGTCCACATTTTCTGATTTCGCTTGTCACTTAGGTCACTTTTGTTAAACATATGTAGTACAAATCAAGAAATGTTATAAAGGTACATAGTGGAAAATTAGAAGGAGAAGCTCTGATTGATTGAAAAAAGGACTGTAACATTTTAAAATGGCGAAGTTCAACGGCCAAGTACAAAATTAATAAGCTAAGGAGAAACAACCAATATTTTTTTAAACAAAATAAATATTGATCTGATGTTCAAATGGTTTAAAACTAGGACAGTCAATGTATGAAACATGATGTTCACACCCTAATCTTTGTGGTGCATGTGAGATAATGACATGAAAGGTTACAATATTAGAGATTAGGAGAACGTAAATCCATTGATCAAGTGTTTGGATCTATTGATCTTTGTGCACTTGTCCTGTACTTAAAGTAGTACAAGGGCAATTATAAAATTGTCATAGCAAAACTTAGAAAACAAGTCAATCCTTAATCAAAATGACTTTCAGCAGGACAACATTTTTATCATTATAAAAATGTTCAGCTGTCAACTAACATAACTTAACCAAAATTTACAAACACCTATATCTGACAATGTTTTAGTATTTTCAAATGACTTGGGTCAAAATATGTTCTGCCTGGAGGTTACATTTTATAAATAGTAACTAGTATTTATATTTGGTGTGTGACATTAGATGGTGGTCACTGATAAAGATTGTTCAAATCTTACCTATAGTTTCAAAACTTGCCACTTCCTATAATTCAGCGATCTAGGGCCAAATTATGCATCTTGTTTTTAACATATAAATTCAAAGTTATATAACTTTTGAAGTTACTTAAAAAAAATGAAAGAAAGGCACAATGGTATGATCTAAGTTCAGAGTGATTATACTACTATAGTACCCATTTGTTCACAAACAAAATATAAAAAAAACACATATAAAAGTGGTTTAAGGTTAGTTTAATATGCCCCCTTCATAGAAGAGATGGTATATTGTTTTGCACATGTCGGTCGGTCCGTCGGTCCGTCCGTCGGTTGGTCCATCCAGCAGGTGGTTTCCGGATGATCACTCAAGAAGACTTAGGCCTAGGATCATGAAACTTCATAGGTACATCGATCATGACTGGCAGATGACCCCTATTGATTTTCAGGTCACTAGGTCAAAGGTCAAGGTCACAGTGACTCGAAACAGTAAAACGGTTTCCGGATGATAACTCATGAATGCTTAAGCCTAGGATAATGAAACTTTATAGGTACATTGATCATGACTGGCAGATGACCCCTATTGATTTTCAGGTCACTAGGTCAAAGGTCAAGGTCACAGTGACTCGAAACAGTAAAATGGTTTCCGGATTATAACTCAAAAATGCTTACACCTAGGATCATGGAACTTCATAGGTACATTGATCATGACTGGCAGATGACCCCTATTGATTTTCAGGTCACTTGGTCAAAGGTTAAGGTCACAGTGACTCGAAACAGTAAAGTGGTTTCCGGATGATAACTCAAGAATGCTTACGCCTAGGATCATGAAACTTCATAGGAACATTAATCATGACTGGCAGATGACCCCTATTGATTTTCAGGTCACTAGGTCAAAGGTCAAGGTCACAGTTACTTGAAATAATAAAATGGTTTCCGGATGATAACTCAAGAATGCTTATGCCTAGGATCATGAAACTTCATTGGTACATTGATCATGACTGGCAGATGACCCCTATTAATTTTCAGGTCACTAGGTCAAAGGTAAAGGTCACAGTGACTCAAAACAGTAAAATGGTTTTCTGATGATAACTCAAGAATAATTAGGCCTAGGATCATGAAACTTCATAAGTACATGTACATTTATCATGACTGGCAGATGACCCCTATTGATTTTCAGGTCACTAGGTTGAAGGTCAAGGTCACACTAAAAACGTATTCACACAATGGCTGCCACTACAACTGAGAGCCCATATGGGGGGCATGCATGTTTTACAAACAGCCCTTGTTAATCTTGAAATGTTATTGTTCATTACTAATAGTCAGTCATATATGAACATATTGTTTAGATTCTGAATCTGTCCCTACATGTATGTTTATATATATTGACAAATCAAAATGGACAAATGTTTCTTATTTTCACTAAGTGTTTACTAAATTGTAATTTTAAATGGATGAAGATTATCTTGGACTGATTCATATGTATGTTCAGAATTCTTTTTTATTTGCATTAAATCGTTGAATGTTTTTTTTCTTTATGTTTGTTATGATTGCATGTTTGTATTGCATTGTGGAATAAAGGGATCACCGGTATACAGTCTGAAGTCCAAAGCTAAATTAAAAATGGATAGCAGGTCATTAATTTTCATCATTTAATAAGATTTGCATTTACCACCACTACCAAATTTTTGGCAATAATTATTATAACATGTCATTGTTGCCCTACCTGTTTCATATCACTAAACAGGAGACAGCTTTTTATCCCCACGCTTTTTGAAAAAAAGCTGGGGATATTGTGGTTATCTCCGCCGTCCGTCCGTCCGTCTGTCCGTCCGTCCTGGCCACTATCTCCTCCTACACTAAAAGCACTAGAACCTTGAAACTTACACACATGGTAGCTATGAGCATATGTGCGACCCTGCACTATTTGGAATTTTGATCTGACCCCTGGGTCAAAAGTTATAGCGGTTGGGGTGGGGCCGCGTCAGAAATTATCACTCATTTTTTTAGGTTATTTTACATTTACTTCTTTATTTCTACACCGATTCACTTCAAATTGATACTGAACTTCTCTTATGACATTAGGGTCAATCTCAACTATGCATGGCCCCATAACCAACCCTGGGGCGCCCCGCCCACATAGACCACACCCACCCAAAATTGCCTTTACTATAATTTCTTCATTTCTACACCGATTCACTTCAAATTGATATTGAACTTCTCTTATGACTATACAGTCAATCTCAACTATGCATGGCCCCATTACCAACCCTGGGGCGCCCCGCCCACATAGACCACACCCACCCAAAATTGCCTTTTACTATAATTTCTTCATTTCTACACGGATTCACTTCAAATTGATACTGAACTTCTCTTATGACATTAGGGTCAATCTCAACTATGCATGGCCCCATAACCAACCCTGGGGCGCCCCGCCCACATAGACCACACCAACCCAAAATTGCCTTTACTATAATTTCTTCATTTCTACACCGATTCACTTCAAATTGATATTGAACTTCTCTTATGACTATACAGTCAATCTCAACTATGCATGGCCCCATTACCAACCCTGGGGCGCCCCGCCCACATAGACCACACCCACCCAAAATTGCCTTTTACTATAATTTCTTCATTTCTACACCGATTCACTTCAAATTGATACTGAACCTCTCTTATGACAATACGGTCAATCTCAACTATGCATGGCC
The DNA here is from genome assembly GCF_020536995.1 of Dreissena polymorpha. Taxonomy (NCBI): domain Eukaryota; kingdom Metazoa; phylum Mollusca; class Bivalvia; order Myida; family Dreissenidae; genus Dreissena; species Dreissena polymorpha. The sequence goes on from NC_068359.1 coordinate 30,560,413, forward strand.
CCATTACCAACCCTGGGGCCCCGCCCACATAGACCACACCCACCCAAAATTGCCTTTTACTATAATTTCTTCTTTTCTACACCGATTCACTTCAAATTGATACTGAACTTCTCTTATGACAATATGGTCAATCTCAACTATGCATGGCACAATTACCAACCCTGGGGCGCCCTGCCCACATATGTCACACCCACCCAAAATTGCCTTTTACTATAACTTCTTCATTTCTACACCAATTCACTTCTAATTGATGATGAACTTCTCTTATGACAATACGGTCAATCTCAGCTATGCATGGCCCCATTACCAACCCTGGGGCACACCTAGGTCAAACATTCGGCGTGGGGATACGCGTCGGCCTCTGCCGCGCCATTTCTAGTTATATCTTGATCTCATTCATATTGTAATCATATCTGTGACATAGTGACATATCAGCGATATAATTGCATATCACACAATAATGTTCCAAATCTGAATCAACTAGTTCATGTTTTACGTAAATTCAAGGTTACATTCAATCTAATTAATGCACAGACCTTATAAGCAGCTTGCAACACACTGGTCTTTTAAAAAATAGAAATTTGATTACCATTCGATAATGGCTTGTACAGTGAATAGATGCAGGTGTCCTATGTCTTCCAAGATTATAAAATATTCAGTCTATTTAACTTGTAAGGCCACAACAAATTTGCTCAGATGTTTGTTGGATTTCCTCTCCTAAATTTCGTAAATGAAGACAAAATATATAGATCACAGTGGCGTAGTGGATATGGTAGATCACAGTGGTGTAGTGGATATGGTAGATCACAGTGGCGTAGTGGATACGGTAGATCACAGTGGCGTAGTGGATATGGTAGATCACAGTGGCATAGTGGATATGGTACATCACAGTGGCGTAGTGGATATGGTACATCACAGTGGCGTACTGGATATGGTACATCACAGTGGCGTAGTGGATATGGTACATCACAGTGGCATAGTGGATATGGTAGATCACAGTGGCGTACTGGATATGGTACGGTACATCACAGTGGCATAGTGGATATGGTACATCACAGTGGCATACTGGATATGGTAGATCACAGTGGCGTACTGGATATGGTAGATCACAGTGGCGTACTGGATATGGTAGATCACAGTGGAGTAGTGGATATGGTAAATCACAGTGGTGTAGTGGATATGGTAGATCACAGTGGCGTAGTGGATATGGTAGATAACAGTGGCGTACTGGATATGGTAGATCACAGTGGCGTAGTGGATATGGTAGATCACAGTGGCGTAGTGGATATGGTAGATCACAGTGGCATACTGGATATGGTAGATCACAGTGGCGTAGTGGATATGGTAGATCACAGTGGCGTAGTGGATATGGTAGATCACAGTGGCGCAGTGGATATGGTAGATCACAGTGGCGTACTGGATATGGTAGATCACAGTGGCGTAGTGGATATGGTAGATCACAGTGGCGTACTGGATATGGTAGATCACAGTGGCCTACTGGATATGGTAGATCACAGTGGCATACTGGATATGGTAGATCACAGTGGCTAGTGGATATGGTAGATCACAGTGGCGTAGTGGATATGGTAGATCACAGTGGCGTACTGGATATGGTAGATCACAGTGGCCTAGTGGATATGGTAGATCACAGTGGCGTAGTGGATATGGTAGATCACAGTGGCTTACTGGATATGGTAGATCACAGTGGCATAGTGGATATGATAGATCACAGTGGCGTAGTGGATATAGTAGATCACAGTGTCGTTGTGGATATGGTAGATCACAGTGGCATAGTGGATATGGTAGATCACAGTGGCGTAGTGGATATGGTAGATCACAGTGGCGTAGTGGATATGGTAGATCACAGTGGCATAGTGGATATGGTACATCACAGTGGCGTAGTGGATATGGTACATCACAGTGGCGTAGTGGATATGGTAGATCACAGTGGCGTACTGGATATGGTACGGTACATCATAGTGGCATAGTGGATATGGTACATCACAGTGGCGTACTGGATATGGTAGATCACAGTGGCGTACTGGATATGGTAGATCACAGTGGCGTACTGGATATGGTAGATCACAGTGGAGTAGTGGATATGGTAAATCACAGTGGCGTAGTGGATATGGTAGATCACAGTGGCGTAGTGGATATGGTAGATCACAGTGGCGTACTGGATATGGTAGATCACAGTGGCGTAGTGGATATGGTAGATCACAGTGGCGTAGTGGATATGGTAGATCACAGTGGCATACTGGATATGGTAGATCACAGTGGCATACTGGATATGGTAGATCACAGTGGCGTAGTGGATATGGTAGATCACAGTGGCGCAGTGGATATGGTAGATCACAGTGGCGTACTGGATATGGTAGATCACAGTGGCGTAGTGGATATGGTAGATCACAGTGGCATACTGGATATGGTAGATCACAGTGGCATACTGGATATGGTAGATCACAGTGGCATACTGGATATGGTAGATCACAGTGGCGTAGTGGATATGGTAGATCACAGTGGTGTAGTGGATATGGTAGATCACAGTGGCGTAGTGGATATGGTAGATCACAGTGGCGTAGTGGATATGGTAGATCACAGTGGCGTAGTGGATATGGTAGATCACAGTGGCTTACTGGATATGGTAGATCACAGTGGCATAGTGGATATGGTAGATCACAGTGGCATAGTGGATATGGTAGATCACAGTGGCGTAGTGGATATGGTAGATCACAGTGGCATAGTGGATATGGTAGATCACAGTGGCCAAGTGGATATGGTAGATCACAGTTTCGTAGTGGATATGGTAGATCACAGTGGCATAGTGGATATGGTACATTACAGTGGCGTAGTGGATATGGTACATCACAGTGGCGTACTGGATATGGTACATCACAGTGGCGTAGTGGATATGGTACATCACAGTGGCGTAGTGGATATGGTACATCACAGTGGCGTACTGGATATAGTACGGTACATCACAGTGGCATAGTGGATATGGTACATCACAGTGGCGTACTGGATATGGTAGATCACAGTGGCGTACTGGATATGGTAGATCACAGTGGCGTACTGGATATGGTAGATCACAGTGGAGTAGTGGATATGGTAGATCACAGTGGCGTAGTGGATATGGTAGATCACATTGGCATAGTGGATATGGTAGATCACAGTGGCGTAGTGGATATGGTAGATCACAGTGGCGTAGTGGATATGGTGTCCGCCTGGGAATTGGACACGGGTTCAATCTCCAATGTGGGAGCGTTCTTAACATTTCCCCCATAGACATCAAGTTCTTGTTCTTGTTCTAGGAATTGAACTTGAGAGCACTTCAAATGAGCCTTAGGCTTTCTAAGCAATCGAGCTATTAATTAGCTCACCTGAATGCATAGTGTTCATTGGGAGTTTTTACGATACCATATTGCCCCTTGTCCGTCAGCCAGTGTGTGCCTACATTTTTTCTTCTAAAGACTTCATCTAAACCTCTTGACAAAATTTATGGAAAATTCTCCTTCTTCATTCTTCTTCAGTGCTTTTTTTTCATTCAAATCGGGGTCCGGGATGGGGACCCATTCACGATTGAAAAAGTAAACAACTCAACTTTCAATAAATCTCAAAACCAGCTCTATTGAACCTTATTAAATATAATATTGAAATCACTTTTATTCTCAATTCTAAAGTATTTGATAGCAAAAACTCAACAAAACCAATTTCAAAATTTTATTTAAAACAATGAAATTTTAGATAGATTTTTTTCTAGATATGATATAGTGAAAATAAAATTAAAAATTCTGACACTGCAAGGCCAATGGTTTTGTAATAGTGACATAAAATCAAATGGTGGTCGACATCTCACAGTCGTGTTTGTTCAAAATATGTCCCTGGGGTCATATTTTGGCCCCCATGGCGTTAACTTGTATCCCTTTTAGGTATGGAGTGAAAACTTAAAAAAAATCTCCATTAAAACTTCATGACGCAGATGTTTGGTATTTGGCATGTAACATGTAATATGGTTGCTTACATCCATTTTAATAATATGTACATACTTAAAACTTACACACTATTCTTCTCTGAAACTGTAAGGCCCAGAGGATTTTATTTTCCATGTTTTGGCTTCCTTTACCTAGTTTTGTCAAATCATGACCATTGGGTCAAAACTGGCCCTTCCTTTGGGTCACTTGTATCCATATAGTGAAAACTTCAGAAAATTCTCCTTAAAAACTACAAGTTAAAGAGACTATTTGTCATTTCTAAACGAGATTCACATATTGATTAAAACCAATTTGACGTCAGCAAGTATATTGATTAAGCTATATCGTAACTATGTCATTATGTTTGATTACATAGTGCTTACAATTTGATAACCCTTAACCTTAGATGAATTTTGGAGATAGCATTTCAAAAACTTGGCATGTATACATAATACATTCACTAGGCCTCAGTAATATTAAGCAGGTCAAATTTAATATCAGGCGTAACGTTTTAGTTTTCTTTGACAATATTTCATTAAAAAAAATGAAATATTGTTCTTCAAGGATACAAAAATTATTAAATTGGCAAGATTTGTCGAGCTGGCATGTTCAAAGCTCGGATATTATAAACTCTCACTAATGTGTAGTGTATATGCATGCTTTAGTTTGTCCGAGCTTTTCCGGACTTGTCACAACTTATAAAAGGTCCTCGCATTTCAAATTGTTGATTGTATGTTTCTGCACACCCTGGCTGTATCTTAATTAGGGGATTTTAAAAATAAGGTGAAATAGGTTTTTAGAAAAATGTATTAAACAATCAGTTTCTAGATTTCTGCAATATTAAAAAAAAAACATCCTAAGGCCAACTCTCTAGTGTCATTGGGTTGTTTATTAATGCATCTGCAAAAAAACATGTTGCCATGTGATTTATGGCTGTTTATAGCCTTTTTATTTCTTTTAATCTGAAATGGAATTTGTATTTAATGTGTTTGTGTCCAAACTTGTGTCGTGAACTTGGGGCATCAGTGTCTATGACACATTTCTAGTTAATTTAAGCATCAAATGATGGTTAACTGCTGGAAGTACATTTCCAAACATGAAAATGGTGAGCATTGCTGCTCCATTTGATTCCTATGAAAAGTGATCTACACTTTGATCCAAAATGCCTATATTTAAAGGTCTATATATAATGTTACGCACTTCCTCTATAGAGTGGTTCTGTTTTACCCATAATCCAAAGCAGTTTGACATATATGTAGCAGTATTTCTGTAATTTTGCAGGCATTACTGGCAGTAAATTTTCGCCAACATGTGCATTGAGTCGCGTATGTCAGATGCATAATGGGGGAGATCTAATTACCAGAATAGTTCTTGGGGAAAATAATAAAAAAAGGCTAGCGAGCATTGACTAAATGTCACTGAATTGCAGGAAGCTGACTTGCACAAGTTAAAGGGAGGTTTTGATAATTGGCAGACTAATCTGAAAAATCTCAAAACATTCCCAGTTGTTAAATGACATAATTTGTTACATTTTATGCAAATTTTTGTTGCATGGTATTTGCGTTATCATCGCCATCTATTTTGTAGACTATATCCTGCTTTTATTTTTTTCCCTTTGTTGCTGGAAATGTTCACAAAACCTAGGCCAAGATCGGTTCTCCATTGATTTGGGAAAAAATCTCCCCCAAAAAGATATTTATGCATGAATCAATCCCTTAGAGGCCTCAATTTTCATTGAATCTAAGGGAAACTTGGTCAGTATATGAATCTTGAATATATGTCGGCATTCAAATCCAGCTGTGTAATTTTTTTCCAAAATAATAGATCATCAGGTGAAATTTTAGAAAGAACTTGTAACCCTGCTGGACCCACATGTATGACTCAGTCTTAATGAACCTATGTCAGAGTGTTTATTTTTACAATATATAGTTTCTATGTGTATCTTGGTTGTATGGATCCTAAACTAGGTCACTAGATGAAATCCTAGAAAATCTTGTTTCCCTACTACGGACGACATTTATGACTCGATCATCATAAAACACGTTCTTAATGTTTACCTTCAAGACCATATCAAGGTCGTGTTAAAATCTGGGTTCAGTGAGCTCATAAACTAGGTCACTAGGTCAGGTGTCTAACAATTTGTGTACCTTGAATGCAGGTGAGCGCTATAGGGAAATCATGGTCCTCTTGTTGAACATTCATCTCTACCCAAATATAAGTTACCATTATTTTGTTTGTATCATGACTCTAGGACATGTTCTGAATTCATTTGATAAGGGTGTCCAACAAATATCTGTTATGACATTGAGTATAGTTTTTAACATATTTGCTGCAAATTATAGTAGTTTGATATCATGGTAATAAACATGATAGATGCAAAGCAGATCATATTTTGAATATAAATTTAAATACTAAGCAGTGTTTTTGTTTTTTGTCAAATTTGGGGAACAAATGAGTCCCAAACCCAATATCTTAAGTATTTTTTCCTCCAAATGACTGCCTAAAATTCACAGTTGAAATATGTCCAAAATCAAGCAACAATAATTTCCCAATTTTAGTCAAAAGATTTGATTATTCACAATCCAAGGTATGGTATAAAAAATAAGACTAAGTTTTACCATATCATTTTGTGAAGGTTCGTGCTATCTCAACATAACAACATTCACAACTGGGCTCAGCCATCAATAGCTCATAAATTGTTTCCTGTGTGAAACAATGAAGTTAATGAAAGTGCTATCTGGCAATAATTTAAGAAATCTACCATCAGCATTGTTTACATAGTGGGCGGAAGGAAAGCTAGACAAGTGGCAGATATGTCCAATATGTTAACAGGTGCCCTATTTGATAAAGACTTGATCTGGTTCCTAAAAATATCAAGCCATAAAAAATAAAAGCTTGTGGGATTGTCTGATTACGTCACAGAGCACATCATCTTCTCCTTGGCAACCACAGGAACCACTTGAAAATGGTCTGGAACCATGGGAGGGAGGCAGGAAGGGGGGGGGGAGCTGAGCTCAATCGATACATTCATTGACAGGAAGGTCTTGTTAAGAGCTGGCTGGAATGAAGGAAAATAGGAAAATACGCACACAGGCCTCTGTGAGTGTTTATCAATGGAGATGGGATGAAAACTCGGCCAGCCGTGCCTGAACATCTTAAAATTGCCAGTAACTGGTTTTTGAGTGAGATGTTTGTTTGATAATTATATTAGAGCTGTTTATGATATAAGACTGGCATGTGGTGTCTCAAATGCTGATATTGAAATGCCACAGTTCATTTAGGCTTTGCTTGTAAGTGTAAATGTCACCAAGAAGATTTTTTAATGAGTATCAATATAGTTTGTCTAATGTCTATCCTTTTAAGTACACATTTAATGTTGGTTTTAGAACTCATTGAATGCACAGGATATTACAGTTGTCAATGAATATATGTGGTCATGTTGGTGGTTTTATCATTGAAACAAAAACATTTGATGTATAAAAATTGACATGTGTGAAAACCATGTCCCATAAAGATCTGTTATGGAGAACAATTCTAGCATTTATAGGTTTTTAAATGGTTTGATGACGTAGTTGTCATCTTTAGTGTATTCAATGTCAAATATTTAAATCAGAGCAAGTGACTATTGTACCTTTTAAATTCTTTCTTTGGTTAAAAATTGTGATTTTAGTCCTCAAATCAATTCATTCCAAACTATTGACTTCTGCGTTAGGATGTTTATTAGCTCTTTGACATTTAAATTTCTTATTGAAAATTCATAAACTACATAAAACCCTAAAATAAGCGGTAGTTTGCGTCTCTTTGTAGTTATCATAACCATTCATTACAATTAATAACATACATGTATGGGGATTTCAATAGTTTTTGAAAAACAGGAGTCAAATGACCTTGTGCTTGAAATTTTCAGGGGTCAAATGAATTGTTCAGGGGTCAAAGTACTGAAATCTAGTTATTGTATTTCTAGATATTTGTCGTTTGCTCTACAAATATTGCTTTGTAGTACTTTTAGTATATCTTGCCTAATAAAAATATATATTATGTTAGTTTCATGATAACATTTGAATTAAAATGATGCAAGGAAGATAATTTGGAGGAGTCAAAAGTAACAAAATTGCAAAATGCTTTCAATCCTGCTTCAATTGAAATCCCTGTATAAGTGCATGCTCGCTATCAGCGTCTACATCTCGAAGGTTAGTCTCGAGTGTGGGATGTGCTCTAACAAGAGCCCCACACTGTGCCCATTGTTGTGAAATATTCTGTTGATTATATAAGAAAAATGACGGCCATTCATCGGTTGGTTTCAAGTTAAGAGGATAAAATACTTATTGTGGATGTTGGTAATTGCAATTTTTTTGCTGTGAAAAACAACACGATTTGTTAGAAAAATCTCTAATAATATCACAATATCCAATTGTATTTAAGCTGTCTATGATCTATTATCTGGTACAATATTAATATTTAATTATGCAAGTATGTCAACCATGTTGATTGTTGATGATTTGAATGTCAGTTACCCTGGGAAACAACAACAAAAACCACTGTCAGTAATCTATAATACTATGCTTCATTATTTTGATAAATGCAGATGTATTATTATTGTAAAAGATCTATAAAAATGAAGATTTTTTAAATTAGTGAACCCTAGAACTTTGCAATAAGGCAACTATCAACAATTTATCACATCGTAGACAGATGTATAAGTACAATTATTATTATTGTACTTTGTAGAGGTACATTTTATTCCAATCTTATGGAGACATAAATTGGTTTGTTCAGGCATACTTTCTTCAAGAATAAGCTCTATGTTTATTTAAAGGTTTTAAACAAAATGTACAATTTTTCCGCTATTCCTAGCAGAGCTTGTCACTTTCTATAGAATAATTAGAAATGAAGCAATTCAAACTGTGCAATAGTATATTTTTGAAAACAATTCAGCTGGTTCAAGCTTGACTTTTATAAGAAATTTAAACTTTGCCATTTGCATATACATACTAGTTATATTGACATGTGAAAGCTAGTTTGAGAGTAGTAGCTTGAGGTATTTCACAGCCGTTTATCACGGGTGCCACCTCCTTTTTGCTTTCCTAAACTCCAACATGCCACAACTTCTTAAGGCCCTCATGTCCCCAAATGGGGTGTGATTGTATATATATGTACATTTGTGGATGAATATATCTTCGCTGAATAGCACCACATTGCCCGATTTTTAAAACAATGCGAAATATTTTGAAAAACCGTATTAAACTTAATTTCCCCAAAGAATTATCTGTGCAATTTCAAAATATCCTGTTCTTAGCACCACCTCAGAAGTAGCATTGGCTCATTTATTAATGCATCGCAAAAAAGAGGTGCCGCCCATAATAAACAGCCGTGTATTTAAATCAAACCTTGAAAAAAATTATTCCCCATATTGAAATGACCCTATAGGCCAAGTTTGGTAACTCTAGTTTGATAATTGTCAAAATTATGGGCCATTTTACAATTAGAAATTTGCATATACACTGTATTTGCAGATGAAAGTTATTCTGTAAGCTAGTTTTAGGTGAGTGGCTTTAACTCAATCTTAAAACCTTTATTCTGCATATTGAAATGAACCCATAGACCAATTTTAGTAAAACTAGTTATACATTTTTATTAATTAAGGGCCTTTCATTCTAATACGATTTGTATATATACCAAATAAGCAAGTGAAAGTTTTTAATCTCCAGCATATACACATGTTTGTTAGTTTGTCCATGCGTAGGAGGTTAACCAAATATTACGTTTCGTAAAACATTAATAATGCTTCCTACAAAATTGGATACGTGAATGGATCATGTCTTTGAACACGACACACCCACATTACGTGACCTTATTTTACCTTGACATTGGCCCTAATGTCAGACTGATACTTATTATTCAGCTCCAAGTTTTTGCAATGACGGGTTTCATCTAACATAAGTTGTCTGCTTCCTACAATGCTTTTATACTTGCATGGATGTTATCAATAACCACTCTCAACACACCCACATCACCTGGGTTCGTGTTCACCTATTCATTTTAAGACTTAGACTAAAAAAAAATACATCAGAGTTTGCTTGTATTCAAGTTAAAAATGGTGCTGATACTATTAACAAATTGTTCTAAACAAAGAATTTTATAATCATTGGCGTTTACTTTCATGCTTCACTTGTTTTTAAGTAGTTTAAGCATGTTAAGCGCATAACAGATTTAAGAATATTCTTAATTTTTCGACTGAATTCTTAAAATTGGTTGATGAAAACTGGCCCAAATTTCATTTTGACCTTGACCTTCTTTTGAACTTAACTTATTCCAATGGGCCAGGTTTCAATACTGACAGGGCCTCAACTGAGGGCAAATGCATTACTTGAATATAAGTATCTGGTTGGTAAGCTAGTTTCTGGGCATTGGCCTAAGGGATTTCATTCAAACTTGAAACATATTCCCCATATTAAATTGACCCCTTACCCAAGATTTTTTATGCTCCCAGATTGAAAGATCGAGGGTATATTGTTTTTGGCCTGTTTGTCTGTCATTAATTCATTCATTGTGTCTGTCCCAAAACTTTAACCTTGGTTAAAGTTTCATAACTTTTGCAATATTGAAGATAGCAAATTCATATTTGGAATGCATGTGTATCTCACGGAGCTGCACATTTTGAGTGGTGAAAAGTCAAGGTCAAGGTCATCCTTCAAGGTCAAAGGTCAAATATCATTGTATTTTTCTTTCCTAAAGCTTTAACCATCGTTAAGTTTGGTCATACATTTTTGAATATTGAAGAAAGCAACTTGATATTTAGCATGCATGTGTATCTCATGGAGCTGCACATTTTGAGTGATGAAAGGTCAAGGTCATCTTTCAAGGTCAAAGGTCAAATTTATGGCTTCAAAGCGACGTAATAGGGGGCATTGTGTTTCTGACAAACACATCTCTTGTTTAATTCTAGTTTGACATTTTCTATAAATATGATCTTTTGAAATTTTACAAATTAGCTTAATAGTGTATCTGTTTTTTTCAAAACTGCGTAAATCATTTTGGGTAATTTAGAAGAGAGGAAATTAAATTTTATCCAGAAAAATGGAAGTTATGGTTGCCAGGTATTTTAATGTAGTTATCGTATTATTGAAACTGCGCTCATGGCTTATAACCAGATATATCATGGGATTGGATGTGGGATTTATGTGGTTAAGGTCACTTACTAGAAGTGTTAGAAGATATTGAAGAATTGTTTCTGCTCAATAAGTTAAAAATAAGCAAGTGTTATGAAACGTGATACGTATATTACTTAGGTCCATAGGTTACGTATGGGATGATTGTGATCAATGTCAAGGTCATTGTTACTGAATATATTTAAATAGGTTTGGCTTAATATCTGAAGAACAGATGAGCTATTGTGACGCCAGCATGTATGCATTGTACAACAACATTCTTGTTTGCATATGGGTCACAATGGGTGAAGATCAACAGTCAAGGTTACTGTTCGTTTATTAAAATAGTTGCCGCTCAAAATCAAGGTCCTTTTGCATATAAGAAAAATACTATATTAATTCATAGCTTGAAGAATTTACCTATACAAACACTTACAGTTCAGTTTAAACATAAAAAGGAAAGAAACCCTGACAACAACATGGGAGGTCACGTTTGCTTTCCTCGGACAACTCTGGATAAGCAAACTTTGACATACACCCATTACATAATTATATCCAGTTATTTAGACCCAGTGCCTATCCTTAGTGATGAATTATGTTTTGCTTTTTGTAACAAAGCCTTGAACAAAAATGTTGTCTGTATAAAATGTTTTAAAAACAAAGACCCCCATTTTTAGCCTTTTAAGTAATAGTTATGTTTATTAAGCAAACATGCTCATTCTTTCATGTCGACAGCAATGAAAAGTTATCGTGATTTGTATCAATAAATTCAATCAAGAACAGACTACTTGCCTGATGCTGGTACATTTATTCTTGACTGCTAATAACTAGTTATTATGTGAGGGAGTTGTTACCAAGCTTTTGAAGCCGGTCAAATCATCTCAGGGTCATTGTGATATTTCTTGGACACATGAACAGCATGCAATGTGTGGGCGGGAACTGGACAATTCAACCATGCAATACTGCTTTGAAGAGGTCCTTGATTGCCAGACACTTCCTGTTGATCACATGAAAGAATGTCATCAACCATCAATAAACCGATAAATGTGCTTTAATAGACAACGTCAAAAGTTGATTTAAGCTCAGATGTTGACGGAAATTATGAACTGATTGACAAGGACGTTGGTTAGAAAGGGCACTGTAAACTAATGACAGTCTTTCTCTGAATAAAATTAAATGTACAAATGGCCGTCATTGATTAGATTTTATGACACAATTGAGGAAAATTTTGTTTGACATGATTGTGTAAGGACAGTGTTTGGATTTTTGGTACGTTAATAAAGGGAAAATACTTTTATTAAATAAGCTCACCTGAGCACATTAAGCTTATGGTGAGAAACTTGCTTAGAACATTAATATGTATGATATATTGGCCAAGTTTGAAAATAATTCAGGTCCACGAAAAACAGCATTGCTGGCAAGGGATGGGGCAGTTTTCTTAATATAGCTATATTGTTATCTTGCCAACACTCTAGAAGGCACATTTTGTGTCTAATGGCTATAGTGAAATCTTGTAATCGCTTTAGAAGTCACTTGTTTTTACCCTAAAAACATAAAAAGATTGTCAAATTTATTTACTCTTGTATATCTCAGCAGAGGTAGAAAATAGTTCTGTGTAAAAAGCAAGGTCAGAAGCCATATTTTTTTATTTAGTAACCAAACATCATAAGGTCAGCAACCACAATTTTCAGGTGAGCGACCTATGACCTTCATCCCTCTTGTTGTTGACTTCTTTCACTACCTCATTAAAAAAAAAGACTAAATTGTTGCTCGAAGATCAATCATCGGCTTTTAAGAATAACTTTCCGACATAGGTAAATAAATGTCTGAGAAAATCTCATTTCAGGTGACACCAGTGTACAAATTAGGCAATGTTCATCATTCATTGAGTCTGTTTCAGGGTAAATTTGGCTTATACTTGGCTTACAGCATGTGTGTAAAGTGTACGCTCAGATTGGCCTGTGCAGTCTTTCTTGAAACAAAACATTTCATAAAACTGGAATGTGCCATCCTGTATTAGCCTGTGTTGACTGCACAGTGCCATCCTGTATTAGCCTGTGTTTACTGCACAGGCTAAGGGAAGACACTTTACACACATGCATTGATCCCAGTTTTCCCAAGACGCAGCTCAATTTGTAACTAAAATAATGATATTAATGATAATTATCATAAAGTTCATGTTTTTATTGCAGGTGGGTTTCGAAGTTTCGAGGAGAATTATCCAGAATTCTGCGAAGGGGAAGACTCAGACGAGGCAGCTGACAAGGAGACGTGTATCACGGGTCTTTGCAATCTTAAAATATCCGAGGATTCCGCTTACGGGACGTGTGACTCTGAGAACGGCGACCCGGATTCACCGTCATCCAATGTTCCGGTGGAGGTTATCCCGCACTTATTCCTTGGCAATGCCAAAAATTCTGCGGACCTTAATGTGCTAAAAAATTGTGGTATAACTTACATTTTAAATGTTACCCCAAATGTGCCAAACAAATTCGAGGAGGACAATACTTTCAAATACATGAAAATACCCATTACCGATCATCTTTCACAAAATTTATCAAGATTTTTTCCACAGGCAATAGCATTCATAGGTAAGTTGAAATTATTTAAAAAGGTGTAATGGTCTTAGGGTATAGGTAAGTATGTAGCTAGCAAATTCTTACCCCACCCCCCTTCCTCACACACATTTTGATATAAGAGGTTTATGGCCTGATTACAAATCCAATAATATAAACAATGGGGCATCTTTTCATTTGTTATTTTGTTCAAAGCCCCACAGATTCCGTCAGTAATACTTCATCATGACATGTATTTAGCTCCATAAATAGATCATGTCAGGTCGATGGCTTGGGATTAAGTTCTTTCCTGTCTGTAATTCAATGAGTCTGCACCTACTTTTTCTAAGAGCAGATTGAAACACATCTCAGGGAGAACATGGTAATTGCTTGCAGCATTTCCTCTGGTCATGACAGCTACTTGCTGTCTTAGAAGGAAATACTATATTTTGGAGAAAAAGTCACTGAAGAGTCATAGAAAATGGGAGACTACCAAGTGGCTGTTACTATTGACTCCCTGTAAGGAGAATGGAGACTACCAAGTGGCTGTTACTATTGACTCCCTGTGAAGAGAATAGTCTGCACTAGACGTTCCTACTGTTCTTCCAAATTTAGCCTCAATAATGTTTGCTATTTGTGGAGTAGATTAACGTCTGGTTTGAAACAGGGATGGGCAGAAGCAGGATGGGTCGACAACCGTTCACTTTGTTTCTTTGACGTCTATGAATGAAACTGGTTTCAAAAAAAGCCAATAACAACATTCCTGTAGGGTTGGGTTCAAGGAACAACAAATAACTGATAACTTCCTGATTTAGTTGTCATATATACTATTACTGGATTGTTTTAACCGATTCTGATAGGATACATTTGGTGGCTGCTATAAAAGTGTTTGCTATAATCTTTTTGTATGCAACAGATTGTTATCAGAAAGTTCATTTCTTTTGCAGTTTCTCTCTGTTTTGAAAGCTGGACCGATTCTGGCAAATGATACTTGTGGTTAATTTTTGACGGGTTTTCATGATTATTTGACTTATTTAATCCAGGGCTCGAATTTAACTTTTTTTTTCTACTTGCAAAACATTGCGAGCAGCTTTAATACCAACTCGCAAAATCAAAAACATTATCGCAAATTTAGCTGGAAACATAATTTAATTTCGTTTTTTGTTTTCTGACTGAACGGCTAACTTGCTTTATCTTTCGTATTGTTATTTCCGTCTGTGGGCAAAAAGAAACCAGTTACTTTTCGATTAGACGCCTTGTCTATTCAAGTTCAATGAACACGTGTGAATTAGTCGACTGCTTCTCTATCTTTGTACCAATACAATCCGCGTATCTGTACTATAAGTATACCCGTCTACATACAAGGTGCGCACTTCCGCATACGGGTATTTGGACGTTCTATAAATTGACCTACGGTTAGCCTTCGCAACTTCGAGCACATTTAGCAATATTACTTGGGTTTTTTCTCACTATTTCTTTACTTGCAAAAAAATACTAGTGGCTTAAAACTAAACTTGCAATCGGTATTTTTCACTCGCATTTTGCGAGTGTTAATTTCGAGCCCTGTTTAATCATAAGTAGTTTTATACCTGTGAAATTTGGAATATTAGAATCAATTTTACTCTAAATTTGGACATCACATTAACAGTTTCATATATAAATTTTGGAATTATTGATGCAGTTTTCTGCGAAGGCCGCAAACTTGCCATTTTATAGCATAATTTTAACAAATGTCATATGGTCAAGTTGCGATTTATATTGCACTCAAAATGCGTGTGGCTTATTGTCGATAATGGGAATAAAATCTTAGAGTAATATCAAATTTCTCAAAGTTTTCAGAGTACAAATCAAAGTTTTGTTTTAGATCTGCTCTCTGAATTGTTGATTCAAATTTGTCGCTTCTTCTAGCAAAATCAGCTTAGATTTGAAAATATTCTATTTGTTTTGCAAGATTGAGTTGTCTTCCACAAGGAAAAGTGCATATTTCGTATGCACAGTATTCCAGCATATCTTCTTGCAAAAGAAGAAAACTTCACACATTTAGAGAAAACGCTATGGGTAAATGATACAAAATAGTTGCTGGCTTGCTGTCAGAGGCAATATTTATTTAGTAGGTGACAAATAAGAACATAGTGTCCTAAATTTCAAAAAAGAACTGAGCAGAATAGTTGGTTTATACCCAAAAAGTTACATTTTTTTAGTTAACAAACATGAATTTTAAGTTCATTAGTTTGTGTCTCAAAAATATAGAAAATGTCCCCAAGTTTTTGATGACCTATTCAACGTTTGTCACAACATTTTTGATAGCTGACAGAACATTGAGGTGATCAAACAATAAATTCCAAACATAAACGTATCAGTAAAAGGGATATGATAACTTCGAAACTTATTATTTTTTATCTACAAACTTATCATCTGTATTATTAAACATACAATAGTGAAATGATCAATTTGTAATTATTGGACTCGGCTTAGGAAATAAATATCCTTTTTGCCATATGGAATATGACTCAGATACTGAGAAGAAAAGTGTCTATACTGTGACAAGTGTCTATCTTGTTGTGGTTTGTTATCATTGTGAATTCAATTGGTTGTTAGAAAATAACTCACAATATCATTGTTAATATCTACAGTTGTTAGAAAAGCCACCCCATCTCCTTGAAAATCTAGGTCAGTATGTTATATTGTTTGTCATAGAAATTATTCCTGCATTATTTACAACCTCGAAAAACTTTTTTTTAATTGACACCTAGTTCGTTTTCGTGGAAGTTAAGAACAAGGCATTAAGTGTTACAATCAAATTATTGCTTAGAAATAATTACTAGGAGTGTTTTGGCTTCTGTTTGGTTATCAATCATAATTTAGTTGGCATTTGTGTGGCATTATTCAGTGCAGAACACCGTAAAATAAACAATTGAATTATGAACCTTTTTGTCATTAGATATATTTAAAGGCAATAGGTGGTGCACAGTCGTGTGTGTATATTACTAAGTTTATGAGGTCCTTTCCGAGCCATAAGCTACATTATGTGTGGACCCGGAGTGTGACCCAGTACTCGTACCTGGTTAACCCTTTATCACTTAGATACGTATTTTCACGCATTTGTAGTAGCTTAGAAAGTTATATTTAATTTTAGACTTTCGTACTAGATTCAAGTTTTTAAGTCTTCATCTGCAAACCTTAGATACTGATGAGCAGCAAACAGCATAAAACCTGAACAGCCTGAAAGTTATTTGCAGGCTATTCTGGTTTTATGCTGTTTGCACATAGCCATTTTCTCTTTGCTTCCAAGTGGGATAGGGTTAACTTACTTGACTCACAAAAGTTGGAACGAATTTTGAATTATTGCTGCAATTTTCAGCTATTTCGTTGTTACTGAAATTTGTTTCAATTTCGGTGTGGTCTTGTGTTGTGGGGGGTAGCCGGAGTACCCGGAAGAAACCCCACCTGTCTGGTATGGTGACCGCCAACCAAACTGATATGTTGCATGGAACGGGAATTAACGCGGGTCGCCTAATTGAGAAGTGAGTGTACCAACCACTATGCTCATCGGACAGCCGGTGATACACTGTCAGTAGTATGATATTTATTATAGGTTTCCCTGTTGGTTCCTTCACTGGTGTCATTGTTTTAATGCATAGTTATAATTTTCTGTAAATTTTGGATTTAAATATAGTTTTTCTTAGAAGTTTGGCAATAATTAATATAGAACTTACAGCAATTGAAATGAACCTACCGTAAATCCAGGAATATGATACGCCCACGTGCATTATACGCACCCCCAAGTTTGGTCAAAATTTATCGGTAAAAATTGAACATCCGAGTAAAATACGCACTAAAAAAATCAGTGTCCGAAATCTGCCATTTCCGAAAAAATGTGTAAATATATTTTTGTGTTGTGTTTTTCATATATCTCTTTAATTAAAATATACGCTGCTGTCATTAAGGCTAGTTTGGGAGTAAAAAACAAATTAATTAATTATCACCTTTCAATTTAATTTGGCAATCGGCAAACAGGTGTAATAGACTCTATTAGCATCATAAAACTTATTATTTAATTACCACTCTTTACTTCAGATACATGTATGGTAAATATGTGGTAGAAAGATAAATAGTGGTCAACTTTAACATTTGCAATAACTTTTGCAATATTGAAGATAGCAACTTGATATTTGGCATGCATATGTATCTCATGGAGCTGAACATTTTTAGTGGTGAAAGGTCAAGGTCATCCTTCAAGGTCAAAGGTCAAATATATGGGTCAAAATCGCTCATTAAATGTACACTTTTGCAGTATTTCAATATTCAAGATAGCAACTTGATATTTGGCATGCATGTGTATCTCATGGAGCTGCACATTTTGAGTGGTGAAAGGTCAAGGTCATCCTTCAAGGTCAGATGTCAAATATATGTGGCCAAAATCGCTCATTTTATGAGTACTTTTGCAATATTGAAGATAGCAACTTGATATTTGGCATGCATATGTATCTCATGGAGCTGAACATTTTGAGTGGTGAAAGGTCAAGGTCATCCTTCAAGGTCAAAGGTCAAATATATGGGTCAAAATCGCTCATTTAATGTACACTTTTGCAGTATTTCAATATTCAAGATAGCAACTTGATATTTGGCATGTATGTGTATCTCATGGAGCTGCACATTTTGAGTGGTGAAAGGTCAAGGTCATCCTTCAAGGTCAGATGTCAAATATATGTGGCCAAAATCGCTCATTTTATGAGTACTTTTGCAATATTGAAGATAGCAACTTGATATTTGGCATGCATATGTATCTCATGGAGCTGAACATTTTGAGTGGTGAAAGGTCAAGGTCATCCTTCAAGGTCAAAGGTCAAATATATGGGTCAAAATCGCTGATTTAATGTACACTTTTGCAGTATTTCAATATTCAAGATAGCAACTTGATATTTGGCATGCATGTGTATCTCATGGAGCTGCACATTTTGAGTGGTGAAAGGTCAAGGTCATCCTTCAAGGTCAGATGTCAAATATATGTGGCCAAAATTGCTCATTTTATGAGTACTTTTGCAATATTGAAGATAGCAACTTGATATTTGGCATGCATGTGTATCTCATGGAGCTGCACATTTTGAGTGGTGAAAGGTCAAGGTTATCAAATATTTGGGTCAAAATTGCTCATGTAATGTCACTTCTGCAATATTGAAGCTAGCAATTTTATATTTGAAATGCATGTGTATCTCATGGAGCTGCACATTTTGAGTGGTGAAGGGTCAAGGTCTAGGTCATCCTTCAAGGTCAAACGTCATATAGGGGGACATTGTGTTTCACAAACACATCTTGTTTCATTTGCTAATCTCTTTATACGACTTAGCGTCCAGTCGCTATTTTGTTGGCAGACGACGATATAAACTGTGTATTCAAAGTATACAATGTCTGCGCATGAAAGACCCATTATTATCGGATAGCTCCTCCCGTTCTAACGTTTCATTCGACAACATCATTTCATGTGTAAGCGAGCTCAATGTTGATTGGCCAGCTACCATGCGCATTTCAATAAGGCCAAAAAGAAAAAAAGTTGTGTTTCAGGTCACCTCCTGAAAAAAAGTAGGGTCGGTAGGTAGGAAAACTTATTATTATTTAAAATTCTTTTTATTTTTCATGTTTTCCATAAATCAGTGTTAAGTGTTGAACACTGTTCTAATATCTAAATATAGCAGTTTGGATCAGTTATATCAAATATTTGTTGTTAGATATTTCACACAATGTTAACTCTTTACCATCTGAAGGTGAAAATTTTAGTTCTTTAAAATTGTGAAAAACCTTTTATATGTAAATTGTTCTAAAAAGTAATGTTGCAAAAGGAGGTAGTACTTTTGATAAGCAATTTCTTATTTTGCCACAATGCTTTTTAAAAGTTGTCTGCTGTATCAAATATTAAGGCACAAAACTGTGGCGATAGGTGGAAAGGAGTGAACTCATCTTTGTGACTTCAATCCAAAATGCAAATTTTTTGTGTTTTAATAGTCTTTGGGTACACAAATTCAACAGAATATATCAAATTTTGACAAGACAAGATGAGCTACAGGTGGACATGCTTTTTATTATGTTGCATGAGTATTATTGCTTTTGAAAGTGAATAAAGGTTTATATAATATATATATAAATATAAATATACGAACTTCCAGTTTCGATCGCTTCGACTGTGCTGGGTGGTATCTGTGCAATACATTCTTTAAAGTCATGGAGTTTGAATAAGAATTCAAAGACTTTGTTCCGGCATGATGAAAACATTTGTTCAAATTGACGGACAAAATGGGCGACGCCATGTTTACAATCAAACGGAACGCCGGATATCGATTTTGCGGGAAAAACAGGCTGGTCCTCCGATTGCACTATGTGTATAATGTAAAGCGTTCGCGGCAACGGGATGTTATTTTGCAGGTCACAATACAATAATTCTGGTAATCGCCGAATTCAACCATACGGAGATGGAAAAAAATCGCCGAACTCGGAACTCTACGGGGAAAAATTTACAAAAAAGACAAATATTGGATAATAAGTTTTTGGGTCGGCCCAAAAAAGATAGGGTCGGTCAGGTGACCGGAAACACAACTATTTTTCTTTTTGGCCTAACAATAAGGTCAAGCGATGTCTCATAATCGGGTACAGACCGGGTTTCGTTTACTGTTCGAATTGCGAACACTCTCATTAAAACAAAGAGACAAATATAGAAAACCAGTCCGATATAAATGGCAGATGTTTTCAATGAAATTTTACTAGATTTTCACATTTTCACAAATAAAATTTGTATTGAGCCATTAATCTCAATATTTTCGCAAATGACTCAAATGGCGAACGAAAGCGCGAGCCCTGTTGCACCCCTTTGATGTAATGGTGTAGTTCAAAATGGCTGCCGCCAAGCGAATAACAGCGATTAAGTTGAAAATTTGCACAGGAAAAATTTGTTCTGCTCTAAACTCGTATATTATACGCACCCCCTACTTTAAGAAAAAATCGGCAGGTAAAAAAGTGCGTATTATAATCGTAGATTTACGGTAAACGATATGACGCTGTGTATATAAGGCTTTATAATTGCACATAACATTACACGAGCACTTAGTCATTGTAATTACTGTTTTGTTATGGTTAAAACTAAGTTACAATTAGATTAATGGCAGTAAAAGATTAGATTTAACCTATTTATTTTAGCTGCATTGCATCTAAAGCCTAATGCTTATTAAGGCTCTTGAGTGTGTGTCCTGGGCCTAGAACCAGTACTTGGTGTATTTGGGGGAGATCTTTAACCAGCCATTCCACAGTGGGGATAGAAAAGGTGACCGCAGCCTCCCTGTTTCTAGGTGGACACCATGTCCATTACACCATGGCGACCTTGTAAAAAAAAAGTCATTAACAAATTTTAACAAGAAGGCATGCTGATGTTTTAAGCTAATTTATTTTTCTGAATCTAACATGGTTTTCAAAAGGTTGCAAAACAATTGTCAGGGTGACTGTTGTTTGGACAGTGAAATAGACCAAGATCTATTTATTATCTCAATATCCCAGTCATGTTCTTGTCTCAGCTATGTGCTTATTGGTTAGATAAAACAAGGTGCAGGATCACGTGACTTTGTTGGCTTTCCCAATCAAACATTAATGGATTAAACAGACCAGTAAGTGGTGCTTTTTTCCCCAATAACTTTTTAACCCTTTACCAATTAGATATGTATTTCAACATGTTTGTAGTCGCTTAGAAAACCAAAATAAATAAAATACCTTTCTTACTAAATTTAAGTTTTAAAGGCTTCATTTCCAACCCTTACATACTGATGAGCAGCCAATAACATAAAACCTGAACAGACTGCGAGTTACTCGCAGGCTGTTCTGGTTTTATGCTGTTTGCACAAAGCTATCTTCACTTTGCCCCTGAGTGGGAAATGGTTAAAACAATTTTTCTTAAGAATTTCAACTAGTGCATAAAAGACAGATTTTAATGCTGCTTATTGCACTTTGAAATACACCAGAATTACTTCATCAAATAAGCATGTGTTCTTGTTCAAAAATTATATTTTTACTGCATTCATGTATACGGCCATGCATCAGGCAAGGTGAAAATTTGTCACCGATTTCAGACGTACCAGTATTCAAGGATTTATTCTTATACCTTAAGACACAAACTGCAAGTAAAACTGTCTTTTATGCACTAGAAGATTTTTTGCAAATGCATTTTAATAACTTGGGATATTTGCATAAATAAAGTTCTTCACGGTTTGTTCTGTCCAGCCCGTGTGTAAGTCCCTAAAAACCCTGTTGATTCTGCACACTGAAAAATTAACAGCAGAATAAACAAGTGGAAACTTTCTCAGTTTTCTCTACAACATTTACAGGGGACTTAGAATTTATATTATGTTGCCTTAATTCTAAAGTCGCGAAGGTCAAAAATTGCAAAAATGCCATATTTGGTATCATTTTGTCAGGCTTGACGAGTGCTACACGATGCAACAAATGGCATATGTGTACCTTTCTCTACTAAGGCACTATTGACCCCTCAACATTGGCAAAACATGACAATTTTCTATTCATTTTAATTCTAAAATCCCGAATGTCTTTGTGTAGGATTCAGCCAATTATAGTTGCCTTAATTCTAAATGCGCAAAAGTAAAAAAAATCGCACAAATCGACAGATTAACACAAATTATTAATTAATATAACTTTTTTATTTTAAAAGCAACTGTCTTTAAATTTTGCAAATTGATAGATTGCATGCATCTCAACCACCTGTCAAAATTTCATAAAGATATCTTGTTTTATAATACATGTTTGTTATTTCAAAACTTTAGAAGCGATTTGCTCAAAATCACTTTTTGGGACTTTCGTGCATTTAGAATTAGTGCCATGATTAGTATGAATGACTGGGATCATCTTGTGCAACTACATCAGAGAATTTACTTCTGTGGTTAACCACAGTAATGGTTAGAGAGTGTGACCATTGAGAAAGCAATGTTAGAGCACTCCATTTGTAGTCCCTGGCGACCAATTTCATGTCTGTGACACTCCATTCATGAAGCCAGGCCTGCATTAATGCTTTTGGGTTGGGTTACAACTGTCAGGAAAGAAATTTCCTGGAAAAACCATTTCTCAGTACTTTTTTGCATTATTGACTTGAGTCATGTTCTTGGAAATAATTTGTTTCCTTAACTGTAGGTCAGGGATTTCGGTCACTTCTTTAAACGGAAGGAAAAGCTTGTAAATTTTGTGCGGGAAAAAACATTAATGTCTTCGAAAACGATAACCTATTGATGTCTATAGGACAATTCTTTTGCATTTGTCACAACAGGTAGGTATAGATTATGGAATGAAGTTCAGCATATTAACTTTCACTTACCAGAGTTTGTAATTACAGCTTTTTTACAATTCAAAGTGTTTTAATTGTTGTTTATTACCAAGTGTAGATCCTACCATCTTCAGTTGTGTATGTATGATTTTATTTGCTCATAAATACATTAGTTTTTCTTCTTTTTTACATTGGTTTATACTTATAGCATAATTATATCAATAGTCTAAAGGGAAAATTATTCAAAACTTTATCTAAGCTAAGCTTAGAAAATAAAATAATAATTCTTCAAACTGAATATAATTATACAGGTAAAAAAATTTACTTGAACACAAATATACTCCTACACATGACTGTACCTACAGTTTGAAATCTACATTCTACACGTCACCTCATTTGTGGTGTTTTAGCCTTATCAAAAAAGCATGAGATAGTTCTAATGTATATTGTGGTTGTAGTGCTCTTCATTGACATGGTTTAAATCATTGTACGAGGAAAGAATGTGGAGATTTCCTCGCCACAAAACGTCATTACTTACAAGGGGCAAGTTTGACAAGTAGGTGTAGTAGTGAGTTCGCTAATAAGGTGCGGCTGACATGTTGTTCTCTGGATATCCTAGTTTATACTAACATGACATGTACCTATTCAATTCGAAACAAATTTGACAGAGTTCCTCTAGGCCCTTGTAAGAGGATGTTTTTATTATTTGAAGTTTATTTAACCCTTTCCCACTTATATACGTATTTTGACGCATTATAGTCCCTTATAAAATTTAATTAAAGACCTTTCTTACTAGATCCAAGTTTTAAAGGTTTCAGTTCCAACCCTTAGATACTGATGAGTTACTCGCAGGCTGTTCTGGTTTTATGCTGGTTGCAAAAGCCATTTTCACTTTACTTCATATGGGGTGAAAAGTTAATGGTACATTTGTGTTTATTTTATCAAGAGATATGTATGATCATAAAATAAGCATTACTGCTTGTCCGGGCCCATATTCACCAATGTCTCAAGACTCGCGTCTAAAAAGAAAGACTTTTCTCAAAATTGTTATGTTTGTGTGGTAAAAGACGGTTTAATATGACATGGATTTGAACACTTCTTACTACACTATTATTTATTTAGAGCAATTTATTTATGACATAAGTAGTTTGTGAAGCCTGTATATATTCAAACGCAGGACGTATTTTTCTTGGTTCTATTTCTATTCTTTATTCCTAACCATTTCCCACTCAGAAGCAAAGTAAAAATGACTATGTGCAAACAGCATAAAACCAGAACAGACTGCGAGGTTTTACACTGTTTGCTGCTCATCAGCATCTAAGGGTTAGAAATGAAGCCTTTAAAATTTGAATCTAGTAAGAAAGGTCTTAAATTAAATTTGACTTTTTATGGGACTACAAATGCGTCAAAATATGTATCTAAGTGGTCAATTGTTAATCTTAAATTTTTAGTTTAATGCTTACACGCCCACATTAATTCTTTCAATGAGTATTTTATCAGTCAGACCAACCAACTTTACACCATACTAAGTATTCAGAATTTATTGTTTTGGATATAATAAAACCTTAATTCGTATTGGATTGTGATCTAAATGCACTGGCCTAAATGTGTGGGTTGTTTGTAGTAATGCTCTATTTTTAGAGTACAGTGTCATACACTATAGTTGTGACGTAAGAGACCGATACGGTTTTGCAGTTTTCATTCACCTTGTTGGGTTTGTTGATCTTTGGTCCTGATTACCCAGGTATGAACAAAAAAACATTCTCCATTAATCATTAATTCATTATGATTATCTAGTGAGAATGGTATATATGAGTTTTGCTCTGGGAAAATGGGGCTTAATGAATGTGTGTAGAGTGTCAACCCAGATTAGCCTGTGCAGTCCGCACACCCTTAATAGAAGTCCCTGCCTTGCGAAAATCGAGTTTAGGCGGAAGTGTCTTCCCTGATAATCATGTCTTCCCTGATAATCATGTCTTCCCGGATAATCATGTCTTCCCTGATAATCATGTCTTCCCGGATAATCATGTCTTCCCTGATAATCATGTCTTCCCTGATAATCATGTCTTCCCGGATAATCATGTGTGGACTGCACAGGCCAATCTGTGAAGACACTTCAGGCTCACACATTTAACCCCATTTTCATAAAGTGAGACTCATTTATATAAAGTTTGTGTGATTTAATTGTGCAAAATCTATTTCATAAATACTCAATCTATTGAAAAAAATACTGTTGTTTTCGGTATCTAAAGGTGTTCTTGCAAAAACAGGTTGTAACTTAAGTCATCCCCTATAAAATCCAAAGATGCTGAGATGCTTCTCATGATCTCAAAGCTGGACAACAATTTGCGGAAAAATGTACTTCTGTTTTCTTTTGCTGATGCTCATTATTAATTTACTGTCCTCATACTACTTTATCCTAAATATAGCTTTGTCACAACAGTTTACAAATATCTATTTTAAAAAACATAAAGATGTAGGAAAGTAATTATACCCCCATTACCATAGGTAATTATACCCCCATTACCATTGGTAATGGGGACTATATAGGAGTCACTTTGTCGGTCGGTCTGTCTGTCGGTCTGTCCCGAAATTTCATCCGATCTTCACCAAACTTGGTCACAAGTTGTATCTAGATAATGTTTAGGTCAAGTTTGAATATGGGTCATGCCGGGTCAAAAACTAGGTCACGGGGTCACTAAGTGTGTTTTAAACCGAAAGTTTGTCCGGACCATAACTATGTCATTTATCGTTAGATTTTAAAATAATATGGTACATTTGTTCACCATCATGGGACGGTGTGTCGTGTGAAAAAAGTACGTTGATATCTCCAAGGTCAAGGTCACACTTGGATTTCAAAGGTCAAACGCTTGTCCGGGCCATAACTTTATAATTTTTTGTGAGATTTTAAAATAATTTGGCAAATTTGTTCACCATCATTGGACAGTGTGTCGCGCGAAAGAATTATGTTGATATCTCAAAGGTCAAGGTCACACTTTGAGTTTAAAGATCATTATGGCCATAAATGAGCTTGTCCAGGCAATAACTATGTCGTTCATTGTGAGATTTTTAAATCATTCGGCGTTTTCGTTCACCATCATTGGAGGTATGTCGCGCAAAAGAATTACGTTGATATCTCCGCAATCAAGGTCACACTTTAAGTTCAAAGGTCAAAAATGGCAATAAATGAGCTTGTCCGGGCCATAACTATGTTGTTCATTGTGAGATTTTAAAATCATTTGGCGCATGTGTTCACCATCATTGAACGGTGTGTCGCGCGAAAAAATTACGTCTATATATCCAAGGTCAAGGTCACACACTGAGTTCAAAGGTAAAAAGTGGCCATAAATGAGCTTGTCCGTGTCATAACTATGTCATTCATTGTGAGATTTTAAAATCATTTGGCATATTTGTTCATCATCATTGGACGTTGTGTTGCGCTAAAGAATTACGTTGATATCTCCAAGGTCAAGGTCGCACTGTGAGTTCAAAGGTCAAAAATGGCCATAAATGATCTTGTCCGGGCCATTACTATGTATTTCATTGTTAGATTTTAAAATTACTTGGTTCTTTTGTTCACAATCATTGGACAATGTGTCATGCGAAAGAATTATGTTGATATGTCCAAGGTCAAGGTCACACTTGGAGGTCAAAAGTGAAAAATGGCCATAAATGAGCTTGTCTGGGCCATAACTATGTCATTCATTGTGAGATTTTAAAATGACTCTGTACATTAATTTTGTTCACAGTCATTGAATGGTGTGTCATGCGAAAGAATTCAAGAGTTCAAATGTCAAAATGGCCATAAATAATAATGGCTTAATAATTCTAAAAAATCACCATAAATTAGATTCTCTTGTTTTGTGAAGACAGCATGCAAAATAGTCTGTGTCAATGCGGCAAGTGGGGGTATACGTCACGTCTGTGACAAGCTCTAGTTATTCAAATTCTCAAGTGTTCTTTATTGATTTAAGGAGTCATATTAATAGCATGAAAATAAGTTGTATGCCCTTGACATGTACTGGTGCCCAAAGTATCAGTATTATTGGATATACCATTTATTTAAGTTAACATGAAAGATAACATATTTAGCATGTGGAGGATACCAATTGTTATCCTATTTAATATCTTGATCATGATAATATGGTTAAAAAAGTTTATGCATTTCTGGTTCGTCCCTTGTATGTTGAGTTGGTGTTTCTGGAACATCCCTTGTATGTTGAGTTGTTGTTTCTAGAACATCCCTTTTATGTTGAGTTGTTGTTTCTGGAACATTCCTTGTATGTTGAGTTGGTGTTTCTGGAACATCCCTTGTATGTTGAGTTGTTGTTTCTAGAACATCCCTTGTATGTTGAGTTGTTGTTTCTGGAACATCCCTTGTATGTTGAGTTGGTGTTTCTGGAACATCCCTTGTATGTTGAGTTGTTGTTTCTAGAACATCCCTTGTATGTTGAGTTGTTGTTTTTGGAACATCCCTTCTATGTTGAGTTGTTACATCATAATTGCAGAAAGTCTACACCTCACATTTAATATCATTTTTGATAATTATTTGAACCGATTTGATTGTGGTTTACCAACCAGCGGTGTAAATTAAACTTTACCTTATGGTTATTGACAGTTGTGAGACTAAAAATACACTTATCAAATTGGAAATCCATGTCATGGGTTTTCAGTTTTGTTTGATTTCTTCGATGTATACATTGTCGTTTTTCGAGTTAACTTCCTTGTTTGTGCTATCATTCAATTTGTTGAAATTTTGATCATCTGAAGTGAACAGTTATCATACCTATGAGTTTGTAGGCTGCTTATTCACATCATCAAGTCTTCAGTGTGGGACTTTGGTGTATTTTAGTTGTTGCTTACAAATACTTTAACATTGATAACTGAGTGTTGTCAAGTTGTCAATATTATATTTGCTGCATACAGAAATAAACTAAATGCTGCAATTTATAAAAAATTTAAAAAAAGGTTTTGTTTTTTTTTGAAAACTTCAATTGGGATTTTTTTGGACAGCAATTAGGAAATTTTTAGTTTTTTCTCCATTGGAAAAGTGCCGTTTTATCGATACTTTATAAAGAAGGAAAAAAATCACTGCATGAAGACCTGGGTTCCAGTTGGGGCTAGTTGGGTCAATGTCACTGTTATGTAAAAAAAATTAAATGGTTTTTTAGTCAATAACTTTGTCATGATGGAGGAATAGAGATCATGTAATTTTCTGTGTAGGTACCTTATATGCACACCCGGCTTGCAAGTTTAGCTTAATTGTTAAAAATTTGCTTATCTAATTTCTTATCCTGCTCACGTTTCTTATTCAATTGATACATTTTCATCTTCTTGTTTACAGATATTCTACTTAAAATATGTATTTGTGGTCATTATATTAGATGACTGACAGGAAAATAGAATATACTACCAAAGCCCGAGAATAGTCTAGAGCGTTTACTTTGGACTGCTCTTATTATATAATAAAAATAATTAACCAAGAAATGTGATTCTGTTCATCATAACAAAGTGTGTTTGCTGAATTTTAGATGAGGCGCGAGATTTGAAGCAAGGCGTTCTAGTTCATTGCCTGGCGGGCGTCAGTCGCTCAGTAACCATAACCGTCGCCTACCTGATGCAGACGAAGAAACTCTCGCTGAACGCGGCGTACGACTACGTGAAAACGTGCAAACCAAACATATCGCCCAACTTTAACTTCATGGGACAGTTGTTGGAATTTCAGCGCAGTCTGGGTACGGCCATCAAGTGTTCGTGCGGACAGGGCGAGAAATGCTCGTGCTCAGAAATCAGTCACCTGATCTCCGGAGAATGTTCTCTGAATAGCGTGTGATACAACCCTCCTCTCATAAAGTCGCTAGTTATGCAGTTGCCATCTTCAGCTCTCATTCTTTATTATTCTGGAATGAAGAATGATTCAGTTCATTAAAAATGCCCCATTACTCCCCACTACAAAATGAAAATCATGTGTATATAGTTATACATAAGTCATAGTACAAATATACTGTAGATGTACTTTCGTTTAGTTTTTATATAATTTTTATATGATTATTAATATATGTTAACATTTGTATACATGTTTCAATGCAGCTGGACTACTGATTACAGACATGTCTGTGAAAATCCATGTGGACATTAATGTACTTTTTTACCTCACCTGAGGACAAAATCCTTGTGGGGAGCTTTTAGGATACCTTTTTGTCTGTCCGTTCATGAGTGTGTCTGTTTGTGCATATATGTTAACCCTTTCCCACTTAGAGCCAAAATGGAAATATCCAAACAGCATAAAACCAGAACAGCCTTTGAGTAACTCGCAGTCTGTTCAGGTTTTATGCTGTTTGCTGCTCTATTTAAGGTTTGGAGATAAAGCCTTTAAAACTTGAGTCTAGTAAGAAATGTCTTAAATTATGTATAACTTTCTAAAGGACTACAAATGCCTGAAAATACGTATCTAAGTGATAAAGGGTTAATATTTGCTTCTAACATTTTTTACTTCTGAACCGCTTAGCAGATTTGAATTTTACTATACAGAAATGATCCTTGGCAAACACTCTTTGAAAGTTTTTCAAATTGTTCTGGTCTATGTTATATGAAGGTCACCAACCCTGAAAATAGAGTGACTTTGGGCCTATGGCTCTCTTGTGTCATTAAATTTATAATGACCATTCTTTTTTACAATTGATTGAAATGTACTTTTACTAATTCTATAATGTCATAGAACTTATTCGTTCCCTCATTTACTAAGCAGCTCCATTAATAGCTCAACTGTCGTAATGTGATCTCATTGCAGTGTAATTATTATAAATAATTTGTTAGTGCAGAGTTAAAATAGCAAACAGATGGCCCAGAGTAGATTGCCTGAATGAACGAAAGCTGATTCCTAATAAAAAAGACCCATTCAATGTTTGTCTCCATTGAGATGATTACAGCTGCCATAAAGAGCTTATTATTACAGTATGAATATGTTAATTGACAATTTATGTAATTTTAATTCTAGAAAACAACTGGGTCAAAGTATTCAAACAAAGCATATCTATATCAGAAAATCCTGTGAGTGTATACAGTTTTATAATTGTGAGATATTTAATAATAATAGCGGCATTAAGATGGTGATGATGTTCTAAGATTTTATTGTGCTAACCTGTTTTGTTGTTGTTCAATGTGTATATTCCAGCAATCACACACCAACGCCTAAACTTCCGTTTTTTGTATTGAACTTATCATTAAAGTAATGTCCTTTGATAGCTTGATTGATCCAAGTTTCTAATTCAATTGGGCAGTGCTCTAAGAAAAGGGGGTTTAATGCATGTGCATTAAGTGTAAAATGTCCCAGATTAGCCTGTGCAGTGGGCGGATGCTAATCAGGGACAACACTTTCTGCTTTTATGATATTTTTCATTTGAAGAAAGTCTTTTTTATCAAAATTCCAGTTAAGGCGGAAAGTGTTGTCCCAGATTAGCCTGTGCAGACTTCACAGGCTAATCTGGGAAACCACTTTACACACGTGCATTAAACCCCATTTTCACAGAGCTTGGCTCAATTATATTTTGTCCTATATATGATATCATGATGTTATTATCTTGTTATAATGTACAGTTTTGTTCTGGCATTGTGAGACTTAGTGCTATGTTTTGGCATTGAATTTGGTGCAAATAAAGCTTAAAATTATATCCCTGTATACACAGTTTGAAGGGGTATGTTGGAGTCACTCTGGAGGTCGGTCGGTTGGTTTGTTTGTCCACATACAATATTATAAGAATATTTAGAAAAAAACTTTCACATTTCTCATGCATTTAAATTGACGATGTTCAAGCCCATTTGTTCATGCCCATTGATCCATATGTTTTGAGTTATTTCCCCTGAACATAGCTAACAAAGTTCTTGTTTTTAATAAACCAAACTGAGCGAAAAGATGCGGTTGTGCGTTACAAGTTCCATGTACTGAAATCAGATCCCATTTCATAGTTTCCAGCAGTGGTGTACAACTGTGAGAATTAGTGTAGCCCAAAATCAAAACCCTTGTTAATGACTGTGGATCATGAATTCAAGATCCTTACCCAAGATTGTAACACAAGAATTTTACCCTAGATGAGGATCCAAGATCATAATTCTAGATAGTATAAAACCATAGATTGACTGCTGAATGTTCTATGCCCATGTTGATGAGTATCCAATTAGTAATTCATGTCCTGTGTTACGTCATCTAAAGGAACAAAATTACCAAAGAATCCTTGTATGGTGTATATGGGCCTTGCTCTTGGAAAATGGAGTTTAATGCATGTGAGTAAAGTGTCATACCAGTTCAGCCTGTGCAGTCTACACAGGCTAATCTGGGACAAAACTTTTTGTTTAAAAAAAGTTATCTTTTACATGTAAATGAAAATTCAGTAAAAATTCGAAATATTAATGTCAACCTTAGCAGTTGGCTTATGCTTTGGTTGACATTACCATCACCTCGAGCTGGCGATACATTGGATAACCCACTATGGGGTGTACTATTTATGTAAAGTTGTTAACAGTTTTAAATATGGCTTGTATTCAATAAGATATTTGACAATGTTTGTAAGGGTATTAGTATGTGATTCAATTTGTAATACTTGGTATCTTACATGTATAAATGTAATTGCATTGGTATGACTGGGAGCTTATCTTGCTGCATCATTAACAGTTTAGAAAATTCACAAATCTTTTGACCATTTTAAACAATTTTCTGACCGTAGTCTAGGTTTTTCATGTTAGTAAATTACTCAGACATCTTCTTGTGGAGATTCATTGTTAAGTTGAAGGGAGGCAACTCAAAATACAGTTTTAAATTGCTTTTTACTTTATGAACATACATATAGTAATAATTTACTTGACTTGATATAAGAACTATTGACAAAAAAATATGCAGCTTATAGCAGAAGAAAAAAGTATTTTGTAATTAAATTTAATTATTATTACTTAAGTGAAAAACAAAATGATTTACAGAACTCTATGTCAGAGTTTATTAAATGAACCTTAAGTCATGGTAAATAAAAAATTATCAGTGTTGCTGTGACTTGCTATGAAAATCTGTCTTGTTTATTTTTCAGTCCAATTATGCAATGTCATAAACATCAAAGCAATTGATCTCGCATACAGTTTTTATTATGCCCCCGGTAGGGTGGCATATAGCAGTTGAACTGTCAGTCAGTCCGTCCGTGTGTCTGTCTGTCCGTCAGTCCATCCGTCCGAAAACTTTAATATTGCCCATCACGTTTGCAATATTGAAGATAGCAACTTGATATTTGGCATGCATGTGTACCTCATGGAGCTGCAGGTTTTGAGTGGTGAAAGGTCAGGGTCATCCTTCAAGGTCAAAGGTCACAAAAACAAAATCCAAGGGAAGTAACAACCTTTAAAGGGAGAGTTTCTATTTTATATCATTTGGCAGGTACAGATAATTTTCACAAAGGAAGTAATATTTTTTTAAGGGATATAATACAAATATAAATAAATTTTAATTCAAAGCGGTGCAGTAGGGGGCATTGTGTTTCTGACAAACACATCTCTTGTTCTGAGCTGTGTGAGGCATTATGTTATCTAGTATTTATCTAGTATTACCCATTCATAATAGTATTAATTGCATTCTCTCATACTACATGGATAATACTATACAAGATCAAGATCATATAATGTTCAGACATGTATTCAACTGTAACTCAAATGGATGCATGCAAGAAACGAATACTTTTGTTGCAAAATATTTGGTCAAATATGTTGAATACGAACACTTTAACCTCGTATGAATTACCTTTACTATCAATGACAAGTGATTGAGAGTTCATGAAATTAAATATGTTAATGCTAAACATTTAAAAATAACAAATTTTGCTTGTAAAATGTAAGAAAAGTTTATTTAATTGTACTTATGTTTTTTATTGTATTCTTAATAGGCTGTTTAATATCCATTGTTAGCATCATGGGCATAAGTGTTCAGTGAAAGTAGGCCATCTGAAACTTTACTTTTAAAATATCAAATGAATTTGAAATACATTATCATGAAAAAATATCTTCAAATTTAGGTTTTATAGAATTTGGGATATATTGGATATTTCGCTTTGACGTTTTCGCTTCTACAAAATGTAATTTGACAGTGCCATTGTTTTGTATGACCTTAATGCTATAAGTGTTTGTTTGTTTCATTTTATCTTTAAAAAAGTTTGAGACGGGGGCATACATGTCTTAAGCATGTCTTACAAGCATCACTGGTAAATTCTACTGAACCCTTTACCCCTTATAAATGCAATTTTAAGCGTTTGTAGTCGCTTTGAAAATCTAATTAAATTTAAAATCTTTTTACTAGAATCAAGTTTTAAAAGTTTCATCTTCAACCTAAAGATACTGATGAGCAGCAAACAGCATAAAACCTGAACAGACAGTGAGTTACTGGCAGGCTGTTCTGGTTTTATGCTGGTTGCCATTTTCACTTAGCTTCTGATGGGGAAAGGGTTAAGCCACTAGTTCTGTAGTTGAATCATGTGTTCTTAGCACATCATGTTCTGTTAACCATGAACTGTTATGTCAGGTAAAACAGTTATGTCAGGTATATAATTGGAAAACTATTCTGAGCACTTGAGCTAACGACTGTTGTCATTATTGGGATTTGAGTTTATAGAATGTTCGCCATGCAATATGAGCTGCTTCATGCAAAAATGTGTCTTATGCCATTTGTGGCCAGCATAGCTGCAGACCAGTGGCGCAGGGAAGCGATGTACAGGCTGGTCAGGAGCTTTGCTGTCCGCTATTAAGTAACGCAAGGTTTTGTGGTCTCATTAGTGGACATGGAAGCGTTGCGCAGGCTGGTCTGAGGGAATGCTGACATATGGCATAAGACCCATTTTTGCATGATGCAGCTCATAATGTGCATTTTATTTTAAGTCATTTTACTCAGTGTATTGTACTGTGGTCCCAACATAGTTTTGTGGAGTTATTTTACCCAGTTTTAAGATATTTCTGCTGTCAAAAAGCACCTGTTTTTTTGTTTTTTTTATTGACAATGTGCTTGCAATAGCATTCTTAATGACGGTGTATAATGTCAGTCAGTGTTTACTGTGTTCCATACTTTTAGCAGAATGAGTCGACATAGCCCTGACATTAACCTAGCTGCATTTCATTGTTTAGTAATGAGATATTGATGCACATTGAATGCAGCGTGAATGATGTAAACTTGAGGATGTGGGGCGATATTGTATTTCGATCAAGTAAGAATTCATTACCATAATGATCACAGCACACATATTAATGCTGACCCTCTTCTTAATTGCATACAATATTAAAATTTTGTAATGATAAGTTAACAAGGACAGATTTTCAGTTTCAGTTCTAAGTTATGCTGTAATTACTCTGTTCACTGATCAAACAAGAATTTTTTTAAACAGAATTCCAGTTTGATTTCAACAGTATACCGGTACTTGTTATTGTTTGCTTGGTCATTAATTTTAAGCATGATTGTGTTAGTGTAATTGTCCCCTACCGGTTTCACCGGAGGGGACTTATGGTTTGCGCTCTGTCTGTCAGTCCGTCACACTTTTCTGGATCCTGCGATAACTTTAAAAGTTCTTAATATTTTTTCATGAAACTTGCAACATGGATAGATGGCAATATGGACATTATGCACAACATTTCATTTCATTCCTACGTTTAAATAATCTGAAAATGGTGGAATTTCTGACAATGGTGGAGCCGGTAGGGAACAATATTGCTTGACAATAGCCGTGTTAAATAATTTTTTATGTCCTTTTACTGTTGTTTTGGTCATTCTTTCAGGCAACATTCTTCAGAATTTTATGAAGTTATAAAGGTAACTGACGTGTTTGATAATTTAAATATGAGCTTGTGAAAAGGGGGTTAAATGCATGTGTGTAAAGTGGCATCCCAGATTAGCCTGTGCAGTCTGCACAGGCTAATCAGGTACGACACTTTCCACTTAAAGTGGATTTTTTCTTAGAAAAGACTTTTTATGCCCCCGGATCGATAGATCGGGGTATATTGTTTTTGGCCTGTCTTTTTGTCTGTCATTCTGTCCCAAAACTTAAATATTACATGAAAGTTTTGCAATAACTTTTGAAATATTGAACATAGCAACTTCATATTTGGCATGCATGTGTATCTCATGGAGCTGCACAATTTGAGTGGTGAAAGTTCAAGGTCATCCTTCAAGGTCAAAGGTAAAAAAAAACAACACCAAAACTTTAATAGTACAGAAAAGTTTTGCAATACCGTAACTTTTGAAATATTGAACATAGCAACTTCATATTTGGCACGCATGTGTATCTCATGGAGCTGCACATTTTGAGTGGTGAAAGGTCAAGGTCATCCTTCAAGGTCAAAGGTAAATTTAAAAAAAAGCGGCACATTAGGGGGCATTGTGTTTCTGACAAACACATCTCTTGTTTTAAACAAAAAATATTATAAAAGCAGAGAGTGTTGTGCCTGATAAGCCTGTGTGGAATACTCTGTATAAAGACCAGGTTGTTCAGTGTTTGTTTGTTTTTCACCTTTAGGCAATGCAATGGAATACAAAAGGGGCATGACCTTTTTGTTGATATGCATGATAAAAAAGTTTTGCAGTCATACATTTCATCAATAATATTTTATGCATGCAGAAGCCTACTTACAGTACCAGGAAGAAAGGAACTTTAAAAGTACTTATTATCCATTTGTTAAGTTATCTTACAGCTGTTATACAATACGTTTGCTAACCATGTGTACAGTCCTATATTGAGCTGTATGCTAAACTGCACCAATGTAATAGCATTGTTAAAACCAAAAGCACCATTCATCTTTAAAGATAAGTATGGGCCTCGCTCTTGGAAAATGGGGCTTAACGCATGTGCGTAAAGTTTTGTCACAGATTGGCCATTGCAGTTTGCACAGGCTGATCAGGGACGACATTTTCAACATAAACTAAATTTTCCCTAAGAAGAGACTTTTGTTGAGCAAACAATACAAGATAAATACAATATCCCTTTGCATGCTGGGAAATTTGTTGTCTGCTAAAATGTTGTCTGCTGAATTTCTAAAATTAGCATTTTCTTCAATTTTTTTCAAAGAATAATATCAGAATAGCCGTTCTGTGGCGTCTCATCTGTATCCAAACTGTTTGCAAAGGCCTTCAAAATTCCGTTCCAGCACTAAAAGAGATATAAAGGAAAGAGTCGTCCCAGATACGCCCGTGCTGACTACACAGGCCAATCTCGGACAACACTTTACACTCATGCATTAAACTCCTTTTTCCCAGATCGCGGCTCATATACTTCACATATTTGTTACTGGTAGCTACGTTTGTAGGTAGCTACGTTTGTAGTGTTGAATTTATTAAGTTTATTTGTTAAAACATGTTTTTTTATCTTTTCATCATAATTGTACTCTGTACATATGTGAACATAAGAAATAAACCTTAGGAGAACCAAATGTCAAAACTGTCTTGTGTGTTTGATCCAGTTCCACTCAGATTGAGTGTATCTTGAAGTTTTTGAGATCTTAGCACTCTCTTCTAACTGCACACAATTTTAAGAACTGGGGTATATTTCTTGGCAGCTGCCTGTCGGTCTGTAGGTTGGTTAGATGGTCGGTCCAAAGACCATTTTGTTTTGCACAATATCTTTGAGAACGCTTGGACCTACCCTCATCCAAAATGTAGGCAGGTTACTTGGGAGAAAAGGAGGATGCCTGTTGATTTTGAGGTCAACATGTCAGAGGTCAAGGATACAGGGCCTGGTACCATGACATTTAATATGTGCCAGAGTCATTTTTAAGTGCCATAAATACCCCTAAAAACAATCCTTCAGAAGACTGACAATTGTGATAAAAACACCATCAGAAGCAAGCAAATGTGCACACAAATAAACATTCTATCTTTGTTTTTATATAAACAAAATAGTCCCAGCCAGTCAATATAAACATATTCAATGATTTTCTTTGCTGGTTGATTTATAATTGTAAGGGATTGACTTCATTACAGTCATGCAAGTTTTTGGGAAAGGTGGGGCAAACATGTTCTACCAACATCTTTTGTTAACTTCATGGACTCACTGAAGTTGGATGAATTTTTAAAATACGCTGCAATTTCCAGGTGCATGTATTTACTTGTAATTGAACAATGTTAGATTTTGGTGCTGTCTTGTGCCCTTGTGAGGAAACTCAAGAACAAAGTG
The DNA here is from genome assembly GCF_020536995.1 of Dreissena polymorpha. Taxonomy (NCBI): domain Eukaryota; kingdom Metazoa; phylum Mollusca; class Bivalvia; order Myida; family Dreissenidae; genus Dreissena; species Dreissena polymorpha. The sequence continues at coordinate 30,597,574 of NC_068359.1, forward strand.
GAAACCCCACAATGTCAGTATGATTACCACACATTGAACATTTGGAGTGGTCATGGAAACCAGGTCATCTAGGTGAGAACGGCATGCAGCAACCACTTTGCTAACATGATACTGTGCCTAATATCTTGGGCTTTTGTGGTTTGTGACAGTATCCCGTACAAGGCAAAGATGTTCATGGTGTTTCCACAATTCAGTGCTGGTGTAATAGCACAGGTTATTTGGTTTCAAGGTTGAATTCTTATACAAATGTGACATTCAAATGAGCTTTCAGTAACTTATTGATGACAAAAATCATCTTACCATGTTAGACATTTATGTATTAATACTGTATATTTCTTCAAACATTACTTGTAACTCAATAGCATGTATGGGCACCATTCGTAAAATTTACATTAAGTATGATTTTCTCCCAAAGTTGTCATAAACACAGTTTTTACCATTGAACATCTCAAATAAGTCACTTATACAGTTTTACTATTTAAAAGTTTAAATAAGTCATTAACACAGGCTTTACCATTCAACATCTCAAATAAGTCACTTATACAGTTTTTACCATTGAACATCTCAAATAAGTCACTTATACAGTTTTTAACATTGAACATCTAAAATAAGTCATTTATACAGGTTTAACCATTGAACAGCTCAAATAAGTCACTTACACAGGTGTTATCATCGAACAGCTCAAATAAATCACTTACACAGGTTTTATGATTGAACAACTCAAATAAGTCACACAGGTTTTATCATTGAACAGCTCAAACAAGTCACTTACACAGGTTTTATCATTGAACGATACAAATAAGTCACTTACACAGGTTTTATCATTGAACAGCTCAAATCAGTCACACAGGTTTTATCATTGAACAATACAAATAAGTCACTTACACAGGTTTAATCATTGAACAGCTCAAATCAGTCACTTACACAGGTTTTATCATTGAACAATACAAATAAGTCAATAACACAGGTTTTATCATTGAACATCTCAAATCAGTCATTTACACAGGTTTTATCATTGAACAGCAGCTCAAATAAGTCACTTACACAGGTTTTATCATTAAACAATACAAATAAGTCACTTACACAGGTTTTATCATTGAACAGCTCAAGTAAGTCACACAGGTTTTATCATTGAACAGCTCAAGTAAGTCACTTACACAGGTTTAACCATTTAACAGCTCAAATAAATCACTTACACAGGTGTTATCATTGAACAGTTCAAGTAAGTCACTAACACAGGTTTTACAATTGAACTATACAAATAAGTCACTTACGCAGGTTTTATCATTGAACAATTCAAATAAGTCACTTACACATGTTTTATCATTGAACAGCTCAAATAAGTCACTTACACAGGTTTTATCATTGAACAATACAAATAAGTCACTTATGCAGGTTTTATCATTGAACAGCTCAAATAAGTCATTTACACAGGTTTTATCATTGAACAGCTCAAATAAGTCAATAACACAGGTTTTATCATTGAACAGCTCAAATAAGTCACTTACACAGGTTTTATCATTGAACAACTCAAATAAGTCACTTACACAGGTTTTATGATTGAACAACTCAAATAAGTCACTTACACAGGTTTTATGATTGAACAGCTCAAATAAGTCACTTACACAGGTTTTATGATTGAACAACTCAAATAAGTCACTTACACAGGTTTTATCATTGAACAGCTCAAATGAGTCACTTACACAGGTTTTATGATTGAACAACTCAAATAAGTCACTTACACAGGTTTTATCATTGAACAGCTAAAATAAGTCACTTACACAGGTTTTATCATTGAACAGCTCAAATAAGTCACTTACACAGGTTTTATCATTGAACAGCTCAAATAAGTCACTTACACAGGTTTTATGATTGAACAACTCAAATAAGTCACTTACACAGGTTTTATCATTGAACAGCTCAAATAAGTCACTTACACAGGTTTTATCATTGAACAATACAAATAAGTCACTTACACAGGTTTTATCATTGAACAGCTCAAATCAGTCACTTACACAGGTTTTATCATTGAACAGCTCAAATAAGTCACACAGGTTTTATCATCGAACAATACAAATAAGTCACTTACACAGGTTTTATCATTGAACAGCTCAAGTAAGTCACGCAGGTTTTATCATTGAACAGCTCAAGTAAGTCACTTACACAGGTTTAACCATTGAACAGCTCAAATAAATCACTTACACAGGTGTTATCATTGAACAGCTCAAATAAGTCACCCAGATTTTATCATTGAACAGCTCAACTAAGTCACACAGGTTTTATCATTGAACAGTTCAAATAAGTCACTTACACAGGATTTATCATTGAACAGTTCAAATAAGTCACTTACACAGGTTTTATCATTGAACAGCTCAAATAAGTCACTTACACAGGTTTTATCAGTGAACAGCTCAAATAAGTCACTTACACAGGTTTTATCATTGAACAATACAAATAAGTCACTTACACAGGTTTTATCATTGAACAGCTCAAGTAAGTCACTTACACAGGTTTTACAATTGAACAATACAAATAAGTCACTTACGCAGGTTTTACAATTGAACAAGACAAATGGGTCACTTTCACAGGTTTTATCATTGAACAGCTCAAGTAAGTCACTTACACAGGTTTTACTATTGAACAATACAAATAAGTCACTTACGCAGATTTTATCATTGACCAACACAAATAAGTCACTTACACAGGTTTTATCATTGAACAGCTCAAGTAAGTCACTTACACAGGTTTTACAATTGAATAATACAAATAAGTCACTTACGCAGGTTTTACAATTGAACAATACAAATAAGTCACTTACACAGGTTTTAACATTGAACACCTAAAATAAGTCACTTACACAGGTTTTATCATCGAACAATACAAATAAGTCACTTACACAGGTTTTATCATTGAACAGCTCAAGTAAGTCACGCAGGTTTTATCATTGAACAGCTCAAGTAAGTCACTTACACAGGTTTAACCATTGAACAGCTCAAATAAATCACTTACACAGGTGTTATCATTGAACAGCTCAAATAAGTCACCCAGATTTTATCATTGAACAGCTCAACTAAGTCACACAGGTTTTATCATTGAACAGTTCAAATAAGTCACTTACACAGGATTTATTATTGAACAGTTCAAATAAGTCACTTACACAGGTTTTATCATTGAACAGCTCAAATAAGTCACTAACACAGGTTTTATCATTGAACAGCTCAAATAAGTCACTTACACAGGTTTTATCATTGAACAATACAAATAAGTCACTTACACAGGTTTTATCATTGAACCGCTCAAGTAAGTCACTTACACAGGTTTTACAATTGAACAATACAAATAAGTCACTTACGCAGGTTTTACAATTGAACAAGACAAATGAGTCACTTACACAGGTTTTATCATTGAACAGCTCAAGTAAGTCACTTACACAGGTTTTACAATTGAACAATACAAATAAGTCACTTACGCAGATTTTATCATTGACCAACACAAATAAGTCACTTACACAGGTTTTATCATTGAACAGCTCAAGTAAGTCACTTACACAGGTTTTACTATTGAACAATACAAATAAGTCACTTACGCAGATTTTATCATTGACCAACACAAATAAGTCACTTACACAGATTTTATCATTGAACAGCTCAAGTAAGTCACTTACACAGGTTTTACTATTGAACAACTCAAATTTGTAACACAGGTTTTACATTCAGACATCTCAAAAAGTATTTTATACAGGTTTAACCATTTAACAGTTCAAATAAGTCACTTATACAGGTTATAAAATTGAACAGCTTGAATTATAATTATTAATAAAACAAAAGATTGCACTGAACTTACAAGGCATTAGACCATTTGAATAAAACCTGGAGATAATACATACACATACGTTTATTTGGAACAATCTATGGTCAGAGAGTTGCCTTGTTCCAAGCATATTAAATCACTGATGTGGTTTCTAGCCTGTGATGATATTCAATCAAATATTGTTTTGCAACAAAAATCAAGTATAAGATTGTGTTTGGCTAGTGGGTAAATAGAGGGGTAGCCAGTAGATAATATGTTTGATATTGACCTACAATGTTACAGCTTTGAAAACTAGTAAGCTTATATGGCGATCTTGCTTCTGAGTTCGTTTAGGGTCCGTTGGGTTAAAGGTCATAGAAAACAAGGCGTGTAAGATAAGCTCCCAAATTATGTCCTTGATGATTTGGGGCATGCAGTATATTTAATGTAATAGCTATTGTGTGCATGTCTAATTAATTATTATACCCCCACAAATGAAGTTTAGGGGGGTATATAGGAGTGAGCTTGTCTGTCTGTCGGTCGGTCCGTATTAAGTGTCCGCTCTCTAATTCAAGTAGTTTTCATCCGATCTTCACCAAACTTGGTCAGAAGTTGTATCTACATGATGTCTAGGCCAAGTTTGAACATGGGCATTGCCAGGTCAAAAACTAGGTCACGGGGTCACTCAGTGCGTTTTAAACATTCAGCATGTTGTCCGCTCTCTAATTCAAGTAGTTTTCATCCGATCTTCACCAAACTTGGTCAGAAGTTGTATCTAGATGATCTTAAGGCCAAGTTCGAACATGGGCCTTGCCGGGTCAAAAACTAGGTCACGGGGTCACTTAGTGCGTTTTTTAACATTCAGCATGGTGTCCAAGTAGTTTTCATCCGATCTTCACCAAACTTGGTCAGAAGTTTTATCTGGATGATCTGAAGGCCAAGTTCGAACATGGGCCATGCCAGATCCAAAACTAGGTCACAAGGTCACTTAGTACGTTTTACACATTGCGCATGGTGTCTGCTCTCTATTTCAAGTAAATTAAATCTGATCTTCACCACACTTGGTCAGAAGTTGTAACTAAATGATGTGTAGGTCAAGTTCGAACATGGGCCATGCCGGGTCAAAAACTAGGTCACGGGGTCACTTAGTGCATTTTAAACATCACAATGTTGTCCGCTCTCTAATTCAAGTAGTTTTCATCCAATCTTCACCAAACTTGGTCAGAAGTTGTATCTAAATGATGTCTAGGTCAAGTTTGAATATGGGTCATGCCGGGTCAAAAACTAGGTCGTGGGGTATCTTAGTGTGTTTTAAACCTCACCATGTTGTCCGCTCTCTAATTATACCCCCACAAACAAAGTTTAGGGGGGTATATAGGAGTGAGCTTGTCTGTCTGTCGGTCGGTCCGTATTAAGTGTCTGCTCTCTAATTCAAGTAGTTGTCATCCGATCTTCACCAAACTTGGTCAGAAGTTGTATCTACATGATGTCTAGGCCAATTTCGAACATGGGGCTTGCCGGGTCAAAAACTAGGTCATGGGGTTACTTAGTGCTTTTAAACATTCAGCATGTTGTCCGCTCTCTAATTCAAGTAGTTTTCATCTGATCTTCACCAAACTTGGTCAGAAGTTGTATCTAGATAATGTCTAGGCCAAGTTCAAACATGGGCCTTGCCGGGTCAAAAACTAGGTCACAGGGTCACTTAGTGCATTTTAAACATTCAGCATGTTGTCCGCTCTCTAATTCAAGTAGTTTTCATACGATCTTCACCAAACTTGGTCAGAAGTTGTATCTAGACGATCTCAAGACCAAGTTCGAAAATAGGCCTTTCCGGGTCAAAACTAGGTAACGGGGTCACTTAGTGCGTTTTTTTACATTCAGCATGGTGTTCTCTCTCTTATTCAAGTAGTTTTTATCCGATCTTCACCAAACTTGGTCTGAAGTTTTATCTAGATGATCTGATGGCCAAGTTCGAACATGGGCCATGCCAGATCAAAAACTAGGTCACTGGGTCACTTAGTACGTTTTACACATTGAAAATGGTGTTCGCTCTCTATTTCAAGATAATTAAATCTGATCTTCACCACACTTGGTCAGAACTTGTAATTAAATGATGTGAAGGTCAAGTTCGAACATGAGCCATGCCGGGTCAAAAACTAGGTCACGGGGGTCACTTAGTGTGTTTTAAACCTCACCATGTTGACCGCCTTCTAATTCAAGTAGTTTTTATCTAATCTTCACCAAAATTGGTCAGAAGTTGTATCTTGATGATGTCTAGGGCAAGTTTGAATATTTGTCATGCCGGGTCAAAAACAAGGTCACTGGGTCACTTAGGGCGTTTTAAACATCACAATGTTGTCCGCTCTCTAATTCAAGTAGTTTTCATCCAATCTTCACCAAACTTGGTCAGAAGTTGTATCTAGATGATGTCTAGGTCAAGTTTAAATATGGGTCATGCCGGGTAAAAAACTAGGTTGTGGGGTATCTTAGTGCGTTTTAAACCTCACCATGTTGTCCGCTCTCTAATTCAAGTAGTTTTCATCCAATCTTCACCAAACTTGGTCAGAAGTTGTATCTAGATGATGTCTAGGTCAAGATTGAATATGGGTCATGCCGGGTCAAAAACTAGGTCACGGGGTATCTTAGTGCGTTTTAAACCTCACCATGTTGTCCGCTTTCTTATTCAAGTAGTTTTCATCCAATCCTCACCAAACTTGGTCACAAGTTTTATCTAAATGATCTCTAGGACTAGTTAGAACATGGGCCATTCCGGGCCTAAAACTAGGTCACGGGGTCACTTAGTGCGTTTTTTAACATTCAGCATGGTGTCCGCTCTCTAATTCAAGTAGTTTACATCAGATCTTCACCAAACGTTGTCAGAAGTTTTATGGAGATGATGTTAAGGCCAAGTTAGAACATTAGCCTTTCTGGGTCAAAAACTAGGTCAAGGGGTCACTTAGTGCGTTTTATAAATTGAGCATGGTGTCCGCTGTTTTTTGTGAAGACGACATGCAAAATATTATGTGTCAATGCGGCATGTGGGGGTATTCGTCACGTCTGTGACAAAGCTCTAGTTCCATGCTCATGTAATACTGACACTGTTAAATAATATACATGTATTTCTGATGTCCCTTTATGCCACCCTTAATTGACAATTTTCTGGAAGACTTGTAGGCTGATTATGTTATGGATGTCATTTCGAATTTCTGATTTGTATGCTTCATAAAATGTTCAGGGAGCACATATACAGTAGCTACTGTGTCCACCCATCCTTCCATCTGTCCTTCACTCACACTTTCTCGACAGGACTATTTTCCAGCAATAAATGGCTGGAATTACATGAAACTGGACACCTCATTACAAGAGGAGATGGGAATACTACCACTGTACATCATTTACTCTTGTGGGAATTCTGTGATAGTCCTGGTACATTTACCTTTCTTGCTTGTCAGGGGTAGACCATGGAAGGATGAGATCCTGGATTCTCACCTGATACTAAAATCTAACGTCTGGTTCTGGTACCTAAACCCATTTTCAACCTGGTATTCTCTTCTTCTGTGGGCAAAACGAAGTGAGGGGTCTGCCAAATATTCATGCAACCTGTTCTTGGAAAGGAGATGGTTGCGGCCAAGATTCTGAGAAAGGACATGATCAGGACAACAAGCCTGATTAGTCGAACTAGGAAAAACAAGGGTGGATGCGACAAGTTAGCTACTGGATCTAAGATATTGATAAAGTTATCAATAAAGGGGACAACCATAGGAACATACAACGTAAAACCAATCCATGCGTGCAGAAAGAACTGATGCATGTGCTGAAGTGTTACCGCTGGGACTACAAAGGAACAGAGAGCAAAAAGTTTAATGAACAATTAGAGCACATCATAGCCAAAGTTCCGAAGAAAGATATCCTCATCATCCAAGGCGACAAGAATGCCAAGTTTAGACCAGAAGCCTACCAGTCGGGGACAGCAAGGCATAGGAAAGACAAACAACATAGGGCTGAGACTTCTTGAGTTTGCAAAATGCCACCAACTCACCTTGCCCAACACACTGAAACCACAAACACCGTCAAGAAAAGTGACCTGGCATGCTCCAAACAGGCAAGTACACAACCAGATTGATTTCATACTGGAGCTGCATGGTTCCAATCAAGCATCAACAAGGCAAATGCAAGAACGTTTTCTAGATATCAGAATTGACCATGGCTTAGTGCTCACCACAATCAAGGTGAAGTTAAAGAGCAAGTGCATCACACACAAAAATTGATTTCATTTGGAAAAACTGAAAGATCCAGAGAAAGTAGAGGCCTTTCAAGCACAGATAGCTGTCAAGTTTGCAACCCTGAGCATGCTAGATAGTAGCACCATCACCAACAACATCAAGGAGGTTCTTGTGAGGAAGAGGAGGAATAACAAGCGGTGGGCGAGGACCAAGATAGTGTACCTCTGCAACAAAAGAAGAGAGCTGAGGCATAAGAAGTACACCAGCCTGGACTTTAGGACAGAGTACCAGAAAGCAAACAGGGGGAAGAAGAAAAAGATTAAAAATGAAAAGGAAGAGTGGATTGATGAGCCAGCACCATTGACAAAAATGTCACCACAGGCAGCATTAAGAAGGCCTACAGCACCCTCATAAACCCTCACAAAGACCAGGAAGCCCACGACCAGTATTTATAGCAGACGCTGACGAGAACCTCCTCGCCGAGAGTGCCGCAGTTCTGAACAGGTGAACTGAATATACCATTATAACAATAACACCAGTACCGCTGAAGTTCGAATAAGATTTGCCATGGCTACCGAAATTTTAGCCAGACTGAGCAGGTTGTGAACAAGCAGCTCCATCAGCTTCCTTACCAAGTACAGGCTTTACAAATCCCTCGTAGTCTCCGTCATACTGTGCGGCTGCGATGCCTGGACGCTTCACGCGGACACAGAACGCAGGATACAGGTCTTTGAACAAAGGTGTCTCCAAAGACTGCTCCGCATCTTCTTCCTGGCGCACAAGTCCAACGCATTGAAAGCAGCACGTGCAGGCCCACATAAAACCCTCCAGGTGACCATCAAACGACGAAAGCTGGTTTGGTTTGGACTCTTAATAAGGCCTGACTCACTGTGCAAGACTGTGCTCCAGGGTACGCAATAGTGAGGTCGCCGTCGACGCCATCAGAACAAAAGCTAGATAGACCAAGTGTAAGAGTTGGCGTCCATCCCTTTGACTTAATTACCGGTCAAATGAAAGATGATTACGTTTGCCCTGTCGCCTTCGAAATACATGTATGTTCGTTTTGGTTATTGGAGTAAATTTAATCAACGTAGGCGTCCTACTGTGTTCACATCTTAAACGATCTTCGTGTGATGTTGTTTGTGATGACTTTTGTTGGCAGTTGAATGAAAATTGGACGGTGCAACGTGTTTGTACGAAATAGTGGGATTTCTGTGCGTGTATTCTGTTACTCAAAACGTCTTTCGAAAATCATACGGAGTGAACGCGTCATAGATGTCATTCCGCTTCCGTTCAGAGACGTATATACCTGACAATCATTCTACTGCCTTGGAGCGATACCCAATCGAACATCAATCACTAAACATACTAAGTAAGCAATATTTGCATCTAAACTCGAAATTTAAGCCCCATTTTTATAACTGTTGAGCACATTAACCCCGCTTTCAGTTACTGGTATTAATGCAAAAGTCACAAAAATATGGACCGAACCGGACACACAATTGTGGACAGGCGTACAGACCGACAGACGGTGTAAAAACTATATACCACTCTTCGGGAGCATCATAAAACAGTATTTAAATTTCATTGCAGTTTTTGGATTTCTCTCTTTATGCTATAAACACTAATGTTTCAGAAACCATGGGTTTGACGTAAGGACTCCACACAAAAGAAAGAAGGGAACAATCAGCAACCTCGGCGGAATTCCGAAAGGCGTTCAGTCCATTCGGGAAAATACTACAAACTTAATGAAGCAAAATTACTACTTTAAGACTTGGCATTACATCTAATGATTTAAACAAACTCTAGATAGAAAAAGAACACGACCCTTTTTATAATACATGATTTGAAGTGACTTTGACACTAAATAGGGATTCATATTCACAATGTTTGTTTGTTTGTTTTTTAATAATAAATTAATGATATGATTTAAGCAAAGAATAAGTAATTCAACAGAGATCATTTCATGTATTTGAACATGAAATTATCAAATTATTTTAAAGTGTGATTGTTTAACCTTGTCTGAATTGTGAACATTCTATATAACCGTACTAAATTTATAAATTGTTGTCTTGTAAAAGTTATATATGTATATATTTTAAGGTACTGTCAAAGTCATATAATAAATTTTAATGTCAAATAATATTTTTGTAAGTTGCTTAGATGCCCAGCGTTTAACCAAAAGTGCTAAGCTCAAGTGATTTCATAACTGGACAACTATACGTATCGCATACAAATTGCAAAATTGTTCAATATCGTTTTGCGAGGTTCAGATTGGGTTTTACTGGAAAAAAATCAAGAATAATCCCGGATGTAAACCTGAAGCATACCAATTCATATTTTATTTTGAATCTTAAATTACATACCCGTAGCCAGAGGGGGGGGGGGGGGGTGGGTGCGTTGGGTGCGTTCGCAACCAATGTTAAAAAACTTGTACTATATGTTGCACCTAACTTTATTGGACGCAAAAACGGTTATTTATTTGTTTCAAGGAACCAAGTGAGTCTTCGTATTTAAGCGTTAAAATAATGTTGTATTCAATAAGCAACCAACAGGTCACCATATAATTAATATTTTCGATTAAGTCATTTCCAAGACAGCGCGTGATTTTTAGCAGTTTTAACCGTATAATTGTTGAAATCAACAGAAGTTGTGACAGCAAAATTTAAGAAGATCTGAGAAGCTGGTTCCCGCAAAATGGAATTGGAATCATTTTAGATGATAATTAACGGAATGTTATGTCAGCTTCCGAAAACTTACGATACAGAAAGCTTTTTGGTTTCACTGGTCATACAAATTGTGTAAAACCACATAGTTTTAGCATAATTGTATGGGTGCTTTATAAATCAGCCTCGTTCCAATATCCCATTACCCTCGTTACAACTAAATAGGATATCTTCAAAGCATATAAATAATTAATTCGATTTCTTAGCATTCATTGGCTGCGTCTCTTTTCCATTTGATGTTATGTGCCTTCAACTTTATCTTTACTTGACTGAAATCAAAAACACCCTTCGACTATTGCCGAAGACTAATGAGTCACTGGTTAATAACTTTGAATTATACCACGATTTATAACAAGAACACATTGTGCACAGCATTTTCGACAGACTGAGTTTTGTTATATCCTCGTACAACCATTTTCGGATCCCCTAAAGGGTTTTCCAGCAAAAAATATCAGCTATGCTCAAGTCATCATATTTTTTTGTTGAATGACAAGAAAACAAATAATTGTTACAAAGCAATCAAGCTTATTTTGTAGTTTATCAACACTTAATAGCATCTGTTCTGCTCAACATACATAACTTTCCACGATGTTTTAATTATGCCAAACTTGACAATAGGAATGTCCTATGCTTAAACAGTTGTCATAATGAATTTAAAACGGTATAACATATGATCCGATGGACGTTAACGTTTAATTTTCATCAACTATGTCTATGACGGATTTTGAGTATATAATGGGCAAATAAGTACATCTTTTTTCTACAACGTCCTGGTATACATGGTTAAGGACTTTGAGACCATAGGGCCAGTAGTTTGTGGTAGTAGGGTCTTAATGAAGCCTAAAGTGTTATATGTTTCTGAAATTAGTTTAGAAAAAGATAACTAATTTGTTTAAAATAGTAAAAAAAATAACAAAGTAACCAGTTATACCATTTTAATCCTTTTTAAAATGCACATTAGACCCAGTTTTGTTAATCGGTGTTTGTTGTACAATATACTATTAGCACGTTTAGAGCAATGCTATCCATAGTAGCAGACAAACAATTATTTTGAAAAAAAGTCAAATATTTCCGTTTTATTTGCTCGATTTATGAATGGTAGAATGTTGGAATTGTAAAACACACCAATTTTATCAAGATTCCAAGACTCCAATAAATAATAATATTTTATACCGTTCTTATTGTTGATTTTACATTCTATAAATGTGTTGTTGCATATGTATATACAAACAAAGTGTGTGCGCGCATACCAGTGTCGTGTTAAACACCGTATAAAATAATTTATTTCCGTGACTGATCGAAAAAGGTGGTTATTGAAAAACGTGGTTGGGTATACATGTATGTTATATCATATTCATTTCGATCAGTCACTGAGTATGGTAAATGAAAGTGAAATTTCAAATGCTCTATAACTCCAGTCTCTAAATACAGTTAAAAGTGACCAGAATGCAGAAATTTACGTTTCATTTTCAATATTGCCTAGGGTAGGACCTCCATAGCCTCCGATTGCAGGAAGGGGACATCCCCTCCCGCACATACTCCCTTCGCTACTTCGTTGCTCAATAACAATCCTCGATGGCAAATATTCGCACCCCCCCCTTTTCATAACCCTGGCTACGGGCCTGAATTGCAAAATTTCGTATCACGCTGAAACGAGTAAGTGCATGTATTTGTTATACATTACAATATCAGTGTCATGACAATATGAGGTGATACAATGCAAAGGTATTGGTATTTGCCCATTAAGAAAGTAAATATACAACACTGTAGATTTGAACAAGTAAAAATGACTTAAATCATTATGGAATATGACCCCTCATTTTTTCACCACAAAACTAATCTCCGCCAATATTTTATGCAGAATAACCCACACCTGATTTCTATTGATCGTATTAGATTTTGTCTCATGGTTTCTCAGCCATGATGCTGACATCTGCTTTGGATTGTGAAATTTAACATCCATCATTTTGCACTGTGTTATATTTTGGTAAAATATGTCTAAGTAAAGGCGTATTTTTATATTTTATTCCTAACATTGTTACATCTATGAATACACTTTAGATGTCAAAGATGTCATAATATTGATCAGTATAAGATTCAAAGATTAATACTTGTGATCCGCAGTGACAGTTGTTTTACCCGGTTTTCGGCTTTGTGTTTTACATGAGTGCACGAATCTGTAAAATATACTACACATGAGCTGTTCCATAATCATAAGACATAATAGCATGTATTTGATTTATTGTTACGTTTATTAACAATAAATAATGAATCAAAATATGTTTAAAGTAATGCAAATTAACTAGAAACATGTAAACACACACGGTTTTACTATTAAATAACGTAAAACAATAATGAAACATAAAAGCACATCACTATTTGTAATGAGTATCACAACGGTTTTGAGGGTTATTTATCACAATAAAATGTAAGCACGCTCGGACTCCATGCCAACTTTAAACGACTTGAACATTAAATGTCACTTATATGAAACTTAACTAACACTTTTTAGTGCCGTAAAAAAATGCTTTATCAACAAAAACCCATACTGTATAAAAACCACTGCATGAAGTCCAACAAACAATATTTCCAAATATATTAATAATGAATAAGTAAGCCGAAATCCAAACACAATGTTTACATACCTTTTAATTACCAATGTGTCCTTGTGTTACAATCACAGAAAAATAATAAAATCACATATAATTGGTATATTCATATTACAAGTTACTACATTACTACAAGTATACACGATCAAACACTCATGGCCAGAATGTCGACTCTTGTTATAGAATTTAATGTAAGATGACAAAAAAACTTTATAAAAAAAATCAACTCTGATAACTAAATGATTTAAATCTATGTTTCCTATTTATATTAGCATGGATGGGTAATACGGTCAAAATTGTGACCTAAACATGTAATGCAATGCAAGCCTATATTTCAGATCATTCAAGAAAAATAATTTCAAAATGACTGTGTTGATTTTCTGATTACCAAAATAAATGTTTATTTAATAATCAAACATGTTTTTCTTTTTATGCTGTAAAACAGGTTGTAATGGTATCGATAATTTAATGGACATGCTGTAATTCAGATTTCATGATAAAACCTTCGTGCCATTAAATCGTCAACATATCATTCTCATAATAAAGGATATTTGGTCAAACACATTTGCGTGAATGAAAATGATACCGACATGTCAACAGACATTAGAACGACGATAAAGCTCACATTAATATAAGGAAACATCGTGATTTTTTGTTGAATAGGAATTTCGTAAATTAAACAAAAACTGACACAGTACTCAACGTTAATACAATCAATTCAGACAATAAGATAATTAGACGGTAAGAGTGGCAAAATTGTAGTTTGACAACAAAGGGTGTTAGAATTACTCTTGATTTATTCCCACACCACATTCTTTAATATTATTTTTCAGGCAATGCTTCCATTTAAACATTTTCCACGGACGTTGCAATTTTTTGTCGGAGCATCGTGTTTATTCATGTGCTGTTTCAACAGCCTTCTTGTCTTGAGCGTTTTGGTGCATGTTGCACAGGCATGCTTTCCTTCTCCGTGGTCCGGAATGCATTTGTGCATTCGAAGAATTGATGGGGTTTTGTACGACTTCGAACATGTTTCACAGGTGTATATTTTTCATCAGAATGTGTACTTAAATGTAGTTGAAGAGCGTATCTCGGCTGACATGGCTTTGCACACAGTTTAAACGAATATTTCGATGCCTTGCCTAGGTGAAGCTCATTTTCATGCGTGTTTTGCCAATTCGTCGTAGTGAACACCTTCCCACACTGACAACAAACTTTTGAACTATCGGTGTGGGAACGGGTGTGACGCTGCAGTGAATTTTTACAATTGAATGTTTTCCTGCACCCTGGAAAATCGCACACGTAGGTGGATCCACTATGAAGCTGCATGTGCCGCTTTAGAGTATGCGCACGATAGTTCTTCTTGAATGCTCCGAGCTTTTATGAGTACATACGTAGAGCTCAAACACGAATGGTCAATAGCTTGGAGTTGGATTATTGCAACTAATGCACACGGTAAAGCAACACCCCACTCTACGCATTGAAGGTGATCTCCGTTGGACGATGACATGTGAAATAAAACATGAAATAATTCGCCTAATATGATTAAAGGCTCACCGATTTCGAAAATTACTTTGTTAGACTGCGTTGATTACACATTCAATGACTCCCACTATATTTGTCCATGAACAATAAGTGTGTCTTAACTGTGTGTAGTATTAATTTTTTTTTTTTAAATTGCACGATATGGATTCATATTGTTTTATTGTAAGGTGTAAACCCTTTCACGGCGGCATACAGGGGGCATGGACATTTTTTTTTTCCAAATACGCGCTCACGTATTACATATTTGTTCACGTGCGCACGTAATAGTGAATACTACTCCTACAAAATTGAGGTCGATATACATCGACCTCATATCGTTTAACGTCCTTTGAATCGTTCCGACATGAAGTCATGTCAGAAGCTTTAACGGCTGCAAATTCATCCCACGGCGCAGAATAATCATGCAAGAATTATTGAACGTAAAGTTTATAAAAAATATTTCACTAATTGCATAAGAAAAATGTTATTTAGAATTTACAAGTAAAGCTATTCCAGGTCTAAAACCACTGTTCCAATTCCATTTGTTGCCGTTTAGCACTTGAATTTGCACAGTGTTACTTAATTGGTCGGTTATAATGAAATAACTTGGATCTCTATACATTTGATTGGAATTCGTGCGTAAATCAAAGCAATACTCCCACACGTGTATTGGACAAAATATATGTTCTTTGTCTCCTCTATGCCACCGTACAATTTATTGTGACTCGACAAATTGTAGTAACGCATCACTTATAACGAATCCAAGAGGAACTTAGTAAAATACTAGTTAATAAGACTTTAAATTCAAAGTGGGTCATATTCGCTGGAACCTTTGACAATATAATGGAAAAATGACGACAATACCCCTACCAGTATTGCTGAAGGATCTGTGCTCTGCATTACACCTGTAATTCTAAAGCTTTGGTCACAACCGAGTTGCGTCGACCTTTCATCGAGCCTGCGTCGAAATGTTTGGTCGAAATCGTGCGTCGGGCGCATGGCAACCGTTCGTTTCTCTGTCACTGACGTAAGTGACATAAGCGCAAGCGCTTAAGCAGATCCGTTGGTTTTTTGTCATAAGGGTGCTTACATCGTTAATCGAACCTACGTCTAATGCACGTTGTTTTTTCGGAATATGCCCGCTGAGAGATGCCAAGTGTCTTTGCGGACGACCTTCGGCAATTTGCGTGTACCGTGCGGCTGATTTTCGTTGATCGCACGTCTGTCGTACGTCTGGAACAGACACCTTACGGCCATGGCGGGAGACGCACGTTACTAGGCGTCAATATCGTTCTCTTGTAATGTAAAATTATATGTATACAGAGGTAACACTATTAATGTTCGTTCATTCTCGCAACAACACTGGCAGAAATCCCATAATGAAGATGCAATTTTAACAGCGGTGTTTGCCTGGTCCGTACCGGAAAAAGAGTTGTGTTTGATTGCGCAGATAACTCAACAATCTTGCAACTAGTTTGGTTTTTATCAAGGCTTCAATATTAAACGTGAGTTCGTACTGACAATCATCTCAGTTTTTCACATAATGTTTCTGAAAAGGCCCCCTTAAATAAAAATATGAGACGACCACATAACTTCCCACCAATGTTTTACTTGTCTATTGCATTGTCTCAAATGTTATATAATGTACTATAGAAATAAGCGTTTAAATTAAAGACACCTTTGTTTTAGACATGGGTTGTATTTCCAGCCCACGACGAAATTACCGAACAGTCAATTAAATGCGTTAATCTTTTCGCGGTGTTTTATTTCACCCGTGTAAGCAAATTTCAATAATCAGTTAATCTTTTGTGTCGCACTTCAAACACATTTCGTGTTGGAGGATACCAACTAAATAAAGCTGTTTAAATAATAAATATTAAAGATCTAATAAGACTGGATAATTTAATATAATTGTATGTATTGTACGTTTTAAATGTATCATTGTTAAATTATTATATCTATGTATTATTTTATATTGTATGTTATTTGAAAAACAAAACTCTATCATAGATACTGTGGTAGACTGTTATGTATTAACCGGTAGAAGACGAAACATTCAACGAAGACCAGATAATTTATTCTTAAAGAGACTCGTTAACAAAGTTCAAAAAATTGAAAGAACACTGTACACGAGCGGAATAATAAGTTCTAATGACGAAAACACATAATGAACATATTTATTCGCTTTAAAATAATCATCTTTTAAAATGTGCAATATTTAATCAAATCGATGGTCTGTCGCCTTGTGTAGAACATTATTTGGAGTTTTTAGTTTTAGACCAAACATTTACTGTCATTTATTTTCCTCTATAATTGACATTATTTAAAACACGTGTGACTTTGAAACACTTTTATTTAAGGAAAATGCAACATGACGAACCGGTACATTCATCTTCAAAATCTTTATTTAAAGTAAGTTCTAATGTGTGTGTATTTTGAAGTTGATGAGGTCCTTCCGCGCCTGACGCTTCATTATGGAACCATAGTGTGTCATACACCTCGTATATCAAATTAACTTACTAGAATCACCAAAGTTGGGACTAATTTTGAATACTAGTACTATCAGCAATATCCACCTAATGAGCTTTATACTAAGAGAAATTTAATCGGTGTGGTCATGTGCTGAGTGCGCGCGCGTGTGTGTGTGTGTGGGGAGGGGGGGGGGGAGACGGAGTACCCGGAGGAAACCCACCTGTCCGATATGGTGACCACAAACTAAACTTACATACGCCTGGAACATGGATTGGACACTTGGCGCACGGTATTAGAAGCCCGTGTACCAACCAATGGACACTTAAGTTTATATTAGTTGATTTAAAGTCAATTAAGCTACAATTCGCGAATGTAGTTATCATGACCACAAACTCAAGACTGACTTAAGAGAATATAATTGAATGAAGCAAAAACAATCGAAATACCAAATATATGTTCAGAATCATAACAAACAACATGAATCGGTCGGGTTAGAGGAAGCCAACATTGTTTATGCCTTATGACTTACAACGTATCCATATTAATTGTTCTTGCAATAAAAGTCGGAAACTTCCACTGTTTCCCGATAGTATAATAAGATGTCTGTTAAATTTTCATCAGAACTTATGGTCGAATGATATATTCAAAATCTTTGACGTGTGTGAATAACTATTTTAGTCATATTAACTTATATCGATACTGCTCCCAAACGATTAAGTCTTGGAGCAAAACATGCTCTTAACGTGTACTTTACAGAAATTAGTGTTTCGCCTATTAAAATTTAGCAGCACTGCCCATTCTGTTTTGCAACATCCAATAATTTATAAATAAATACTTTGAAATAGTATGTTGGTGTTTATTATTCTGTTAGGAGATGCTTTTACGGAATTAGATCTACAACATAAATAAAGGTTGCTATTTTGTTTTCCTTGCGTTGCTCAGTTTGATACGGAAATATCTTATCAGTAAATCGTATTGCTTTCGATGTGATGGTACGATGTGCATTTTTTTTAAACGTCTCTTTGTTTATAAAATTGCTTTGGTATTTTTTTTAAATAATAAAACGCTAATTTAGCTCATATGGGGCTGTATATTTAGTAGAAGATGCTATTTTCTGAATAGTGGCATGTAGCCATTAGCGTTGAGTCTAATATTTGCCCAGGGTTTGAAAACCAGTCAACCCGGAAATTGACTAATTGTAATGGCTGAATTGTAAATTTTTGTAGTAATTTTATTTCTAGTTGTAGAATAAACATTTAATTAACCGAAGAATAACGAGGTATTATATAATAAAACACAATTAATAAATTCTAAAATATCTATTTTAGAGTGTTTTTGTGTGTAAAAAGGGTGATCTTTAGACTTATTAAATGTTCTAATGTTGACATCTAAAAGAGACTAAACGGTAGAACAGACATCACGTCCGTTCTTCGTGAAAACCTGTTCCGAACACAGGTGGGCTGAACTGGTGTGGGGATAGTATCTTTCTTAGAGCCATCAATCATGGATTAATTTCTATTCACTTAAATATATGCAATTCCACAACTTTGGCATGCAGTCATGGCTCTGTCATAGTCTAGTCCAAATAATTAGACGTAAGCTACCCAGCTTACATCTAAACGGCTACCGTCGTTTTCCTATAGCAAATTGAGTTCAACTAAAACTTCAGTTTTTCTCGTTAAATCTTTGCTAATGCATAAAATTATCATTATTTAGACATATATGTGAGCGATTACCTCTTAAATGTGTAAAAATTGTGCTTTTAAACCACTTATGTACATTTTTAAAAATAAACATACACAACACACTTCGTGTGTTTGTCGTTTATAGAATTACATTGAATTATCTTGAACGAAATTATTTTTTGAATAGGTTACACATAACCAATTGTTGTTGTACAACAAACCACATCACTTTTTAGCTTTCTGTACTCTTAAATTAAATGGAACCTATATGTGTGTGTTAAAACTACCAGTTGTATCACGGAGTGTATATTGTTAGGAGATGAATCGAGTATTTGACCCTTACTGTAGTAAATTCAATCTTATGCAAAAACTATTCATCCGATTTTATTGGTTTATACGTTATCTTGTTGCTTATTAATTCCTCTTTCAAAAATATACGTTTTAGTATATTCCCGTTGTTATTAATGGATTTATAGCGAGATAAACACAAGAAATACACATTTTATGTTTTACCACCGCGCGTTTTGCCGTATTGTGGCTATCGATTTTGTACAATTAGCGTACAGCGAAGCGCCAAGGTTATACATTTTGATGTACCCACTCACGTCTTTTGTTGAATTATAGTTTCATTTCTCGGCCGATTTTGACAAATTATATATCATTAGAAAGCTTACGTTACGTAGTAAACAGATATATAAATATATATTAAGTTTTTCTTCTGATTTCGACAGCCCGGCGAGTTATAACTTTAACTTTTTCAAATATCATACCGTTTTGGAGTTTTAGAATCTAGATTTACGGTTGACATGTTCGTACTTAATACCAATTTGTAGCGTTCTTCTGATTTCGACAGCCCGGCGAGTTATAACTTTAACTTTTGCAAATATCATACCGTTTTGGAGTTTTAGAATCTAGATTTACGGTTGACATGTTCGTACTTAATACCAATTTGTAGCGTTCTTCTGATTTCGACAGCCCGGTGAGTTATAACTTTAACTTTTGCAAACATCATACCGTTTTGGAGTTTTAGAATCTAGATTTACGGTTGACATGTTCGTACTTAATACCAATTTGTAGCGTTTATATTTGGAGTTCAGTTTTAAAAATTACATCTTGCTTAGGAGAATAGAATTCTGTATACGATAGAAAAAAAATTGTTTAAAAAACGAAAGTAATTAAGGAATGAAGGCGGAAGAAAGTAGCGCGAGTTCCTAACGCACTGAACTGATGCTACGGTCTTGGCGATTATGCTTTTGTTTAGAAACCGGCCATTGAATTTCCTTTGCCATGATTATTATATTTTTTATGATATATTGTAGTATTTTGTTCACGAAACATATCAATAAAGCTTATTATAAATAAATCTTAATAAATTAACTATTTCAGCTCTTGTTTATAACACAGCAAGGGTGTTAAATTTATGATGAAACAGCGTATATAGCGGACCCTCTCGATTTTATTCGGCTTTGCATGCATACTTGAAATAAAATGGGTGTCAAAAACATTCATCGTTTGCTGTTAATTATCAACGAGGGAATTATGTATAATTATATGAAATGTTATTTACCTTAAATTATCAATTTATTAAAGATTCTTGAAAATCACAGTCGGTGTTACGCGGGTCATTTCGTATTTTGACATTAGGGCATCATGTTCAACTATTCAAAATCAGATTTTTTTTCACTGGGACGATGACGGCTTTGATTTAGACAGGCAGACAGATAGTTTATTCAGACTTATACAACAGTACATCGTCTTCAACTCAAATATATAAATTATTTTTAGACGAATTGTTAGGTGATTACACATATAGCAGTGATGATTCTGAGAATGTTGCCATGTTTCTTATCCGTGTAATCTAGAGTCCGTGGTTTGAGCATTTTTATCGCGGTGTTCAATAAAAGATATCTCAATAATCTTGTTTTTTGATAGATCTGTGGTTTTATTGCCCCTGTGTTCAGCACAAACCAATTGTCTCGTTATGATCAGATACTGTGCCGACCAATACTAAATAACACTATGGTGTCATACGCCACAGCAGGGACCTATACTTGTGATCATGGAGTCTAAGTGCAAGACTTAAAAAAGTATGTTGTTTCGCTTGCGGTTGTTAAAGCCAAAACGGGGCTCCCAGCTGGCACAGCTGCTGATATTCAGATCTGAATACTTAAACTTATTTAGACCTTATTCTTAACCGTTGCGCGTTTTACGATATCGGATTTTAGGCGGGAATAAAACTCAGTGAAACTATTCAATTTCTTACACAACATTAAGCATATTAACAGTTATTGAAATTAAAAATATCAGCGACATCTTTTTAAAGACTAAACACCTTTTCAAGTATCGAATTTAACATGTCAATAAAATATATTAATACCAAAAAAGGTTTCATTTAATATTGTTCACATTAAACCTTTAAATGAAAGTGTCGCTTTAACTATTTTCCGTGTCTTATTAAGCCGCGAATCGTTTGCTAAAAACAGTTAACAAAAAGGGCTACACGTTCTAATTCTTAATGAAATACAAAAATAAGTATAACATAATTAATAAAGTCCATAAACACACACAGCAAGATCAAAGTTTTAATGGAAAACTAATATGACATTCCACGTAAGTTATTATTTTCGTCTAAATCGAATACTATACATAGAGAAACAATGTATTTATAACCGACCAATGAGGTAACATTATGCAACTTTCAATTTACACAGTGCTATATGGCAACAATATGGAATTTGAACAGTGGTAGTGTTTTAAGGTCTGGACTATCATTACTTGTAAGTTTGTATAAACATTTTTCTAATGCAATTAGTAAAATAATGTTTATATTTTATGTTTAATAATTTATTGCATGATTATTCTGTGCTGTTATATGAATTTGATACCGTTAAAGCTTCCGACATGTCGGAACGATGCTATTGCAAAATAACGTTAAACGATATGAGGTCGATGTAAATCGACCTCATATTTATAGGAGTATGTCATAGTCCAAATAATTAGACGTAATCTACCGATTACGTCTAAACGCCTAACGTCGTTTTCCTATAGCAAATTGATTTCAACTTAAACTTCAGTTTTTCTCGTTAAATCTTTGCTTATGCATAAAATTATCATTAATTAGACATAAATGTGAGCGATTACCTCTTAAATGTGTAAAAATTGTGCTTTTAAACCACTTTTGTACATTTTAAAAATAAACATATACAACACACAAAGTGTGTTTGTCGTTTATGGAATTCCATTGAATTATCTTGAACGAAATTATTTTTTGAATAGGTTACACATAACCAATTGTTGTTGTACAACAAACCAAATCACTTTTTAGCTTTCTGTACTCTTTAATTAAATGAAACCTATATGTGTGTGTTAAAACTACCAGTTGTATGCATCATTAATTGTTGCGCAACATTATGAAATGTATTCTTTAATAAAAATGTGGTTGACAGCAAACACGGAATAATACTTAAAGGGATCTTTTCACGTTTCGGTAAATTGACAAAATTGAAAAATGTTGTTTCAGATTCGCAAATTTTTTGTTTAAGTTATGATTTTTGTGAGGAAACAGTAATACTGAACATTAACCATGGTCAAATATAGCCATTATACGCATCTTTTGGCGATTTAAAAATCTGAAAATTATAAAGCGTTGCAACGCGAAACGAGTGAATAATTTGGAGAATTCTGTTTTTGTCGTTAAATTTTGTGAAACTACAAAGATTGCTAATATAAAGTTTAAAATAGGTCGCTTATACATACTTGGCAGGATGGCCGAGCGGTCTAATTGGTTTTTACTCCAGGACTCCGGGGATCACTGGTTCGTGCCCTGATGCGGGCTACTTTTTTCCCCTTTTTTAAATTTTATTTTTGATTGTTTACTGGAGCTTTTTAGATCCAATGTTTATATTTATCGATAAAAAGCATTTAATGACAAACTTCAAAACATGCCAAAAATCTGTGAAAAGGCCCCTTTAATAAAACTTTTTTTAAAAGAATATATGGTAGGTGTTTATTTCGATCTAATACGCCATATGAGGCCCACGAGAACAACATATTTTCATAAGAAATCAACAAAAATGCAGAAATACGCACCAGCCCTATGCTCACACGCACACACTCACAAGTAAACAAAACATACATAAACGTACATGAAAAAAATTTAAATCATGATTAAAGGTGGAGAAGCTCATTATGAGTGAGACATAATAATCATCGAAACATAATACTGATAATCGAATAGTTCATTAAAAGCGAAAAAAGTCTCCGACACTGTATTAATGGGCATACACTATACTTAAATCCTTTAGATAATTTACCCTTTGATGCCGTTAAAGCTTCCGACATGAATTCATGTCGGAACGATGCTATTGCAAAATAACGTTAAACGATATGAGGTCGATGTAAATCGACCTCATATTTATAGGAGTAGGCTCTGTCAATAAACAATAATGACTTTTAGTTTTAACTGGGCCTCTTAACTATACGCTACAGGCTAGTATTGAAACTGGTATATTGCAAAATATAAACACCACAAGAGTGTCATTTTTGTTAACTCAGAAAATGGCAGCATGCATTTAATTAAATTCTCTTGGCAGAAATGTTCAACACAACACAGCAAACACATAATTCCACGTCCTATCAATTCCTTGATTTTAAAAATTCTTTATGCACTTTACCACCTCCAATTATCAGCACTTCTGTTAATAGATGGGCATACATAACAGCCAAACACAAAATTTCTAAAATAGATGTATGACTGCGGCTTTTGCGTGTAATTTACACTACAACACCCATAAACGAAAGCACTTCTTATCCAGGATTTTTTATCTGATTTTGGGGAAAGGGCCTGACCTTTTTTGAGGGAAAAAATGCGTGAAACGCTGGATTTGGGGAAAATAAGGAAAGTCTTAAATAATCAATTTAACATATTTTACTGTTGTTAAAACAAATTCAAGGCAACAGATAATTTAATTATGCAATATGTTTCTATTTTCTACACAAGATCAGGTTAACTTATATATTTAAAGGTTAATTTTTTTCATGGGGGGTGGGGGAATGAAATCTAGGGGAAAATTCACCTGCTGAGGGGGATTAAAAATTAGAGGTGAAATGGCCGTTTTTCCACGGGTCACAAAGGAGGAAAAAACCTGTTATCCTTATCAAAATGATCTGACAATACAGATTGAGTGATATTGTAATCAAAATGCACAAAAGTCCTGCCATATATTATGTGCATCAAATACATTTTTTACCATTTCCATAAATAAATTTGTTTATGATTGTTTTTTGTGACTTTTTCAGGTATGAAAGATGTAGACCATGTGCTATCCAGACAATGATGTCTTCCAGTTTATTTACAGCAGCCCTGCTTCTGACCTTTATTTCTATAACAGGTTTAAATTTTTGACTAAAACTTATAAATATTTATATAAGTTACTGTCTTAACAGTTTGCTTACTTTTACAGAAGAACATTGAAATAACCTTATACTTTTAATTTTTAGCTTGGCTGTTTTCGGAGAAAACCCGAGGTATTGTCATAGCCAGCTCTTCGTCCGTCGTCGTGCTAAAACCTTTACATTGGCTCTAAAATCTAAGTGCTTCCACCTACAGCTTGGAAACTTACCATGTTGTACATGCACCTTGATGATTTCTACAAGCCACACTTATTTTTGGGTCACTAGGTCAAAGGTCAAGGTCACTGTGACCTCAAAAAAAAATTCTTACAAGCTTTCATTTATTCAAAACTGCACCCGCAGCCGAGCGTTAGCACCTGTTATGCGGTGCTTTTGTTTATTGAGTAATAAGTATAGACATTAAATAAAAAACTTTGAACTGGTTTTGTACATGTATAAGCTCTTCATCAGTGTTCGACACTAACTAATCTGAGTAAGGAGTCCTTTGGACTCCCTACTTAAAAAATTTAGGAGTCTGAACAGATTTCAGGGAGTCCAACAATCAGATACTTTGTATATACATTATTGTTCGAGTTATTTATTACACATGTAAATCCATGATATGTTTAATTCTCTTTCATGTTTGGTTTCAGATCGAAGTTCAATAATTGTTATCATATGTTATCTATCATTGCAACATTATTTAACACATTCCAATACAATTTAAGTTAATTATTGTAAGGTTCAAACAATATACATTTGTTAAGTATGCATTTATATGTATGCTTGCTTGTTAACATTGGGATTAGGGTTAAAAACCATAATCGGAGAATGATTCACATCTTACGGGTGTAACAGTCCATTGTTTCATTGCTTTATATATTTTTGCTCAATACTATTTCTAAGAAATTATAAATTTAAACAATAATGCGATTCAGAACAAAGTATTACTGGTCATTACTGACCACATTGGCAGAGTTGCATTCCCACATTTTAATCACTTTTGTCAAAACATCAATGTCTACAGGCAGTCTAAGCGTGTTTTCAAAACGCCTAACACTAATTCCAGTTTTGTCCGGATTTTCTGTTTGATATGTATAAAGTACAATAACTGTTTCAATAATTAGATTTCTACTTATCTTACAGACCGTAACAATATAGATGCAGCGTGTTTGATTTGAAATTAATTTAGATAAAATGTCAATTTAAAAATATTCGCCATATAATTTTATTAAAATTAACTACAAAACTTTTAACCAAAATTAAAAGATCGTAATGTTCTCTGCACTTATAACAAGGTGTGTAGACATACAAAAATCAATACATCCTCGCTTTACATGTGAATGACGTGGCGTTGTACATGCAGCATAATGTTCGCGCGCTTTTTATCGGAACAAAGATTAACATGAAATACATGAGCACTGTTGATTTGAAGATAGTATTTTGTTAATGTCACGTTAACATTAAAATTCGGAAGTGTGTTTCGGAATAAATTTTGTATTATGCTCATTGGATAATGCAACAAAGCATTCATAGTTGTGTAATGAGTTCAATGATAATTTGTTAAAACGCTTTACGTGTCGAAAAAAGTTGTTTTTGTATTATGCATGAAAAGCACAATTTCCACGAGGATTACACCCGGTTGGCATCATCAGTCTCTTAACTGGCAACAATTTTATCGTGGAGGGATACACCGTAGGGATAGATAAGTGTGATGGGTATAACAAAGTCAACGAACTGCAATTAACCTCTGAAATAATCAATTGATAGCGACACGTGGTTATTGACGCATTTCTAACTTCAGTTACTTGGGTCCATGAAATGTGCATTGTGTAAACAATTTCGGGTATTATGATGATTTGTATAGTGATAAGAGACTGTTCGGCGAAATCTAGATAGTTTAATTTAGCAAAAATGACTGTGAAAAAACCGGCCACGATCGAGTAGATCCGGAGTTCTAGAGTTGCCTTTTTACTACACGCAAGGTCTGCGACAGGGAAACAAAATAAATAATTCGGAATGTTTGTTTTTTGGTCGATGTGTTCAATCAAAATGTTGAGTGACATATGTTTTCGGATGTGCAAAAGTTCGGACATTCCGATCTTGAGATACGAAAAGTAAATCAATGGATTTTTTTATAATTGAAAGATGATTTTCAAGGAGTCCGACGGACTGCCTTGACACAAAAACAAGGAGTCCGAGTTCCATTTCTAGGAGTCTCGGACTCCCGTTAGTGTCGAACACTGTTCATTGATCAGAAACGCTGTTTTTTGGTCAAATTTGGGCTGAAATCCCCCCCCCCCCATTCCCAATATAAACAATGTATTTACATTGTATTTCCCCCAATTCTGAATTTAAGATTGAATTTTTATTTTACCATTTAGTTAATTTTCATATCCATCTCTATTAGTCGAGCCATAGTTAATATACTTCTGATAAAAATGATAATAGAGAATTACCAATATTTAAAATTTCTCCTAAACCATGCAGTTTTTCCCAATCCAAAAGGCCCCAGCCCCTTTCCCAAAATAATTCAAAAGACACTGCTTGAGTAGCAACCTAGCTCTTTTCAGTGTGATGAACTTATTTATTACACCAATTTCACTGTTGAAATTAAGATTGTTACTGAATATTTATGTCCAGTGCTCCAGCTAGGCCTAAATCAAAGGGCGCCGCGCCCTGCCCTCCGAACCTCCGCCCTGCCCCCCGAACCTCCGCCCTGCCCCCCCCCCCCCCCCCCCCTCCCCCCCCCCCAAAAAAAATTTTTTTTTTTTTTTTTTTTTTTTTTTTTTACATATGATTATTCATAAATCTCTTATTACATTGTAATTACTTTAATCCTTATTGTAGACATTATATTTGAATGGTTTAATAATAATGGGAATAATACAATTATTTATAACATATAAATTCACATGCAATAGGAAGCATTCCAGAAACACCCGCACGCTCGTACGTGCCCTTTTCACAAAATACTGCGCGTCGAAAGTGCCCTTTTGACAAAATACTGCGCGTCGAAAGTGCCCTTTTGACAAAAAAGCCCCCCTGCCCTTTTCAAATCCTAGCTGGAGCACTGATGTCATTATACTTTCCATTTATGGGAGTTACTGCGATGAGCAATGATTGAATAATAATTTATTTACATACTATACATGTTTGCATAAAAATTGTGAACATTATTTTATCTTTTTAATAGTTGAACATTTTTTTTTCTGCTTTATAGGTGGAAGCATTGATTTCCCGGTGACTCCAGGTGTGGTATATGGTGCTATTGGTACGAACGTGACAATAGACTGTGGCCTTACGTTTCCCAGTAATGAGGAGCTACAGCTACAAGTCTGGTACCACAATGGAATATGGATTCTACAAACAGGTATACAGTGCAGGCTTTTTCCGCTCCATTTTGGGAATACGCCACACTGGAATTTTGGGAATTTCGCGTTGTGAAAACTCCCATTTTTGGAAAAAAATTATTCGCAAAATTGGCTCAATTGGGAAAAATTATCGCATGTAAATAGTGTTTCTTATATTTCAAAGAAGCCGTTAACTGGTAAATTACGACTATTTTGATAACTTATTATTAAAAATTTACAAAGTATTATGAACATGTGAGATAAGTGCAGGTTTTTAGCTCACCTGAGCGATAGCTCGGGGTGAGCTATTGTGATCACTCACCGTCTGGCGTCCGTCCGTCTGTCTGTAAACAATTTGTAAACATCTTCTTCTACTAAACCATTGAGCCAATTTTAACTAAATTTCATGTGGAGCATCCCTAGGTCATGGGACAAAAGAATTGTTAAAAAAAATTTGATCACATAACCAAGATGGCCGCCATGACCATATATGGTAAAAACCTTAAAAAATCTTCTTGTCAAAAACCGCTCATCAGATTTTCAAAAAATTTCACAGGGATGAGCTTTGAAGGCTCCCCTGAAAAGTTGTTCAAAGAAATTTGATTCGTCAAAAAACATGGCCACAGGAGCTCGTTGAACTTTGCATGTTTATTCGTTTTTGCCTATTTTGTGAAAACTTTTAAAAATCTTCCACATTTTTTGTCCGATCCTTTCCAAATTTGCACAGTGTCTTTATATCAATGAGGACACGAACCCTACAAAAAATGAGCATTATTGGTCCATGAAGTACAGAATTACCTCCCCTTGAATTGAGAAAATGGTGTTTATGCAATAAAGTCCAAATTTTTCATCCAATTCTTTCCAAACTTGCACAGTGTCTTCATATCAATGAAAACTCGAGCCCTGTCGAAAATGAGCAACATCGGACCATTAAGTCCAGAATTATCTCCTTGAGATGGCAGATTTAGAAATAATTATAGTGTACTCTTTTTTCCAATTAATAGTGCTATTAGAGTAAAGGATTTGCTGGCTACAGGCCAGGTTTCTCTGACATGATTCTCTTCTGATGGCTTTGCTGCAGACCACATAAACCCTTAACCCAGAACAGTTAATTCTTTCTGCAAATGTTTGTGACTGTGGAAATCATTGAAATAAAAGGAGAAATTGCTGAAATTAGCATTTTCTCCATTCATCACAATGCTTCCTACCCTATTAAATCAGTTTCTTCTTATTCCATTATAATTTAATTTGTCGTCTGAATCCTCTTTCAATTTGGAAAAGGGTTAACTACCAGAAATCAATTAATGCTGTAGTTTTGTTGATGAGAAATTATTTTTCCTTTAAAATGGGAGGTGATTATTGCTTAGGAAATTGCTCTGGTAGGGTTGAATCATTGTGGGAAATTGAGAAATTGTTCAGTCCAAAATATGTTGATTGGTAAAGGGTTAAATGGATACCATTTTTAAAATGGGAGGTGATTATTGCTTA
Organism: Dreissena polymorpha; assembly: GCF_020536995.1. NCBI lineage: Eukaryota > Metazoa > Mollusca > Bivalvia > Myida > Dreissenidae > Dreissena > Dreissena polymorpha. The sequence continues at coordinate 30,626,834 of NC_068359.1, forward strand.
GGAAATTGCTCTGGTAGGGTTGGATCATTGTAGGAAATTGAGAAATTGTTCAGTCCAAAATATGTTGATTGGTAAAGGGTTAAATGGATACCATTTTTTTCCAAGTTACCCTTTTCCTTATGCGAACATGGGTTGCCTGTTTAGTGGATGATATCTTGTCAATTTTGAGAAAAAAGAGGAATCTCTTCAAAACAAGCAAAAATTCCTTTTATCTCAATGTTTAAGTCCACTTTTTAGCGTACCTGAGCAGATCATATTTTCCTCCTAAACCATTGAGCCAATTTCAACCAAATTTCATGTGGAGCATCCTTACGTCACGGGAAAAAAATATTGTTAAAAAAAATTTGGTCACATAACCCAGCTGGCCGCCATGCCCATATATGGTCAAAACCTTAAAAAATCTTCTCGTCAGAAACAGCTCGTCGGATTTTCATTTTTAGCTCATCTATTTTTTGAAAAAAAATTATGAGCTATTGTCATCACCTTGGCGTCGGCGTCGGCGTCTGCGTCGGCGTCGGCGTCCGGTTAAGTTTTGCGTTTAGGTCCACTTTTCTCAGAAAGTATCAATGCTATTGCATTCAAACTTGGTACACTTACTTACTATCATGAGGGGACTGGGCAGGCAAAGTTAGATAACTCTGGCGTGCATTTTGACTGAATTATGTGCCCTTTTTATACTTAGAAAATTGACAATTTTGGTTAAGTTTTGCGTTTAGGTCCACTTTTTTCAGAAAGTATCAATGCTATTGCATTCAAACTTGGTACACTTACTTACTATCATGAGGGGACTGGGCACGCAAAGTTAGATAACTCTGGCGTGCATTTTGACAGAATTATGTGCCCTTTTTATACTTAGAAAATTGACAATTTTGGTTAAGTTTTGTGTTAAGGTCCATTTTATTCCTTAAGTATCAAAGCTATTGCTTTCATACTTGCAACACTTACTAACTACCGTAAGGGGACTGTGCAGGCAAAGTTATGTAACTCTGACTGGCATTTGGACGGAATTATGGGCCCTTTATACTTAGAAAATTGAAAGTTTGGTTAAGTTTTGTGTTTTGGTCCACTTTACCCCTAAAGTATCATAGATATTGCTATCATACTTGGAACACTCGCAAACTATCATAAGGGTACAGTAAAAGGACAAGTTGCATAACTCTGGATGTCATTTTTACGGAATTATGGCCCTTTTTTGACTTAGTAACTTTGAATATATGGTTAAATTTTGTGTTTCGATCCACTTTACTTCTTAAGTATCAAGGCTATTGCTTTCAAACTTCAAATACTTTCATGCTATCATGAGGTTACTGTACCTGGCAAGTTGAATTTTACCTTGACCTTTGAATGACCTTGACTCTGAAGGTCAAATTATTAAATTTCACTAAAATTGCCATAACTTCTTTATTTATGATTAGATTTGATTGATACTTTGACAAAACTACTCTTACCTGACATACCACAATAGACTCCACCCAAACCATCGCCCGTGCCTCCCCCCCCCCACAACCCCCCCCCCCCCCCCCCTATTTTTTTTTTTTTTTTTTTTTTTTTTTTTTAAGATCATCTCACAAATGACCACCACACCCTCACATTATAACCCCCCCCACCCCACCCCCTCCCCAATTTTATTTTAAACGGTTAAAAAACAAAACTATTTATTTTGATTATTTTATGTTTGAAATACCGTCCAACCATCGCACCCAAGAATCACCCCCCCCACCCCCCCTCCCCCCACCCGAATCCCCCCCCCCCTATTTTTTTTTTTTTTTTTTTTTTAAGATCATCTCACAAATTACCACCACACCCTCACACTATACCCCCCCCACCTCACCCCCCCCCCATTTTTAACCAGGTTTTCCGAAGGAAAAAACTGGTTATTAGATTGGCGAATGTGGGCGGGCTGGCTGGCTGGCGGGCTGGCGGAATAAGCTTGTCCGGGCCATAACTATGTCGTTCATTGTCAGAATTTAAAATCATTTGGCACATTTGTTCATCATCATTGGACGGTGTGTCGCGCGAAATAATTACGTCGATATCTCCAAGGTCAAGGTCACACTTTGAGTTCAAAGGTCAAAAATGGCCATAAATGAGCTTGTCCGAGCCATAACTATGTCGTTCATCGTCAGATTTTAAAATCATTTGGCACATTTGTTCACCATCATTGGACGGTGTGTCGCGCGAAATAATTACGTCGATATCTCCAAGGTCAAGGTCACACTTTGAGTTCAAAGGTCAAAAATTGCCATAAATGAGCTTGTCCTGGCCATAACTATGTCATTCATTGTGAGATTTTAAAATCATTTGGCACATTTGTTCACCATCATGGGACGGTGTGTCCCACGAAAGAATCACGTCAATATCTCCAATGTCAAGGTCGCCACGACTAAAAATAGATTTAAAAAAAAAAAAAAACTTACAAAGGGGGTTAATTTTTTTGGTCATTTCAAAAGTTCAGTTTGAGTTTTCTCCCTTTATCAGATTTTTTTTTCACAATGAAAACCTGGTTTTGTGACAATTTTGTCCCTTGTTTTTTATGAAACGGTTAAAAAACACAAATATTTATTTTTATTATTTTATGTTTGAAATACCGTCCAACCATCGCACCCAAGAATCCCCCCCCCACCCCCCCCCCCCCCACCCCCCCCCCCCCCCCGCCGATTTTTTTTTTTTCCTTTTTTTTCGCATTTTTGGAAGAAAATGTAATAAATGACCACACCCCCACACAATGCACCGCTCTTCACTCCACCCCTCCCTCCTTTGTGATTGAAAATGAGAGTCCCTTCACCTTTAAAAAGAAAATAGATGAGCGGTCTGCACCCGCAAGGCGGTGCTCTTGTTTTTTACAGGGATGATCATTAAAGGCTCCCCTAAAAATTTGTTCAAGAAAATTTGTTTCTTGTCAATTACCATTGGGCCTAAGGCTATTAAATTTGTTCAGGTGAGCGATTCAGGGCCAATGTGGCCCTTGTTTAATCTGAATTTGGGGAAAGGCCTGGCTTTTTTTGAGGTGAAAAAAATCGTGCGAAGTGCCGGATTTTGAGGAAAATAAGGAAAGTCTTTAATAATCATTAACATATTTTACAGTTTTTAAAACAAATTCAAGGCAACAGATAATTTAATTATGCAACACTTGCTATTTTCTAAACCGGATCAGGTTTTTTTTTGGAATTGGGAATATTTTTTTTCAATTGGGAAAATAACAACCAGATTTGCATTGGGAATGGGGCCGAATTTCGGACCCGTGGCATAGGGCGGAAAAAGCCTGCAGTGGGGTAATGATTTCACATGCTGTCTTGCACAAGTGGCATGGTTTCACACAGTTTTTTTCACCGTACATAACAGAGGGCTTTTTAAATTGAAAAAAATATTTAAGTCCATTTAGTTTACATCTTAATCAAAGCTTACACCAGCTTTTTTATCTCCCAAATAAGCTTTTCAAGTGATAATTCTTCCCAAAATCAAAAGGTAAAGAGGAATCCCAATCAGAAGAGAGAAGAAACCTACAACAGGACAAGTTGTGCAGTTTTATTTTATGTTGCAGCTGCTTGAAAAATAATTGGGTTAACATTATTTGTATTTGAGATCTGAGGATACATGTTTTTTTGTTGTTTTTTTTGTTAAGGAATTAAAGACCAATGTTGTTTCTGAGTCTGAACACTTTAATATTTATGTTGCATCTTTCCATGGGTGATGGTTAAATTGAACCATTTCACCTAGCACATTTTATCCATCAGTATATTTTCCCTGACCTTTTTCTAATTTGTACTAAGAATCTGTTTAAAACATCTTTTTGTGACATGTAAAGAAGATGTCATTTTTAGCTCATCTAATTTTTGGAAAAAAATTATGAGCTATTGTCATCACCTTGGCGTCAGCGTTGGCGTCGGCGTCCGGTTAAGTTTTGCGTTTAGGTCCACTTTTCTCAGAAAGTATCAATGCTATTGCATTCAAACTTGGTACACTTACATACTATCATGAGGGGACTGGGCAGGCAAAGTAAGATAACTCTGGCATGCATTTTGACAGAATTATGTGCCCTTTTTATACTTAGAAAATTGAAAATTTTGGTTAAGTTTTGTGTTTAGGTCCATTTTATTCCTTAAGTATCAAAGCTATTGCTTTCATACTTGCAACACTTACTAACTATCATAAGGGGACTGTGCAGGCAAAGTTATGTAACTCTGACTGGCATTTGGACGGAATTAGTGGCCCTTTATACTTAGAAAATTGAAAATTTGGTTAAGTTTTGTGTTTTGGTCCACTTTACCCCTAAAGTATCATAGATATTGCTTTCATACTTGGAACACTCGCAAACTATCATAAGGGTACAGTAAAAGGACAAGTTGCATAACTCTGGTTGTCATGTTTACGGAATTATGGCCCTTTTTTGACTTAGTAACTTTGAATATATGGTTAAATTTTGTGTTTCGATCCACTTCTAAAGTATCAAGGCTATTGCTTTCAAACTTCAAATACTTCATGCTATCATGAGGGTACTGTACCTGTCAAGTTGAATTTTACCTTGACCTTTGAATGACCTTGACTGTCAAGGTCAAATTATTAAATTTTGCTAAAATTGCCATAACTTCTTTATTTATGATTAGATTAGATTTGATTGATACTTTGACAAAACTACTCTTACCTGACATAGCACAATAGACTCCACCCAAACCATCCCCCGTGCCCCCCCCCCCCCCCCCCCCCCCTCCCGAATCCCCCCCCCCCTCCTAATTTTTTTTTTTTTTTTTTTTAAGATCATCTCACAAATGACCACCACACCCTCACACTATACCCCCACCCCCCAATTTTTTTTTTGAAATGGTTAAAAAACACAAATATTTATTTTTATTATTTTATTTTTGAAATACCGTCCAACCATCGCACCCAAGAATCCCCCCCCCCCCCCCCCCCCCCCACCCCCCCCCCCAATTTTTTAATTTTTTTTTTGCATTTTTTTCCGCATTTTTTGAAGATAATGTAATAAATGTCCACACCCCCAGACTATACACCCCTCTTCACTCCACCCCTCCCTCCTTTGTGATTGAAATTGAGAGTCCCTTCACCTTTAAAAAGAAAAAAGATGAGCGGTCTGCACCCGCAAGGCGGTGCTCTTGTTTTATTTATTTTGTAAATTGAATTTTTAACAAAACTGCTGTCCATCTGTTCTTGATATTTTACGTTCAGAACTTCAGAGATTTCGGAATGTATTAAGGGACTACATATCCCTAGAAAAAAGGCTCTCAATAAATATTTCTTCTTTTTTTCAGGATTTGATCGCCAGACAAAAACCAGTGATACAGCCCCAAAGGGAAAGTTCAGTCTTCTAGATGACAAGTACACACTCCATGTACATTCTGTAGTGTCCTCTGACTCTGGCTTTTACATTTGCAAGAAATCATTCACAAAGAAAGACTTGCAAGGCGTAAAATTTTTGGACGAAAATACCACAACTGAACTCATAGTACAAGGTGAGTTTTTTGTATAAGAATTTGTATGTATTGTTTGCAAGAGTGCATAGGCTTTGTGTAGTCCGCAATATTTATTGGTATTCAATCAGAGTGTGAATTTGTATGTACATGTATTTTATAATTATAAATTGATATTGATGCAATCATGATATATGTGTTTGTTTATTCCGGTCTCTAGTAGCAATAATTTTTGCCATTTTGTAAAAAATTGTTGTCACTTTAATAATACATGTATTGAGCCATTGGTTAAATGGTTAACATATATGGTGCCATACCATGATAGATACTTTTATATCACATTTGAAGGCATACTGGTAAACTGTTTTCAAATATTGTAGCACCACAGTGTTTACAATAAAGAAGTAACAGAAATAATAATAATAATTTCTTTAAAAAAAAAGAAGTAAAAAAAGTTGTCAACAGTTACTGTTGACACTTTAAATATAATTATATTTGCCACCTTGAAAATTGTCTCCTTTGGCCACAACTGCAATAGGTAGCAATAGCTTTTTCATGCCCCCGGATCAAAAGATCGGGGGCATATTGTTTTTGGCCTGTCTGTCTGTCATTCATTCATTGTGTGTGCCCCAAAACTTTAACTTTGTTTAAGTTTGGTCATAACTTTTTAAATATTGAAGATAGCAACTTGATATTTAGCATGCATGTGTATCTCATGAAGCTGCACATGGTGAAAGGTCAATGTCATCCTTCAAGGTCAAAAGTAAAAAAATACAATCCAAGGGATGTAATAAGCTTTAAAAGGGAGATAATAGCTAAACCTGCCAAATGATATATTGAAATTTTATTTCAAAGTGGCGCAATAGGGGGTATTGTGTTTCTGACGAACACATCTCTTGTTATTATATACCTTTCTCTTATTCAACAACTGGAAACAACTGGGAAGCCAATAATATTGGTAGCTGTGTATATTTCGCTAGCTATGAAGTATGGCTGAGGCATGAAGTGAGGACCCAGAGTGTGTCCCAGCCAGGACTCCATCACTGGCTCAAAACTTTCTGGTGCCAAATTTACCTTTTAACCCTTTACCACTTAGATACATATTTTGACGCATTTGTAGTCGCTCAGAAAGTTAAATTTATTTAAAGACCGTTCTTACTGGATTCAAGTTTTAAAGACTTCATTTCCAACCCTTATATACTGATGAGCAGCAAACAGCATAAAACCTGAACAGACTGCGAGTTACTCGAAGGCTGTTCTGGTTTTATGCTGTTTGCACATAGCCATTTTCACTTTGCTTCTAAGTGGGAAAGGGTTCATGTAGTCAAAATACACAGAATCAAATGACACATATCTGGTGGGGATTCTGGTGATGTGTTTGTGAAACTTAACTTATTTGGTTTTGGTGCAAATACAGTAATTATGTCTATTTACAAAGAATGTTGTCACAAGTTGATTGTGATTTAGAATATATTAGTTCTTTGGATCTCAATTAAATGTACTATTTTCATTTTAAGTGCAAGATACATTTTGTGTTTAATTGCTGATTACAACTACAACCAAGTAAATAATACCTAACATAGCGCGTGGGGTTATTTCGTTGGATAGCACACAGTGTGTAACATGTTCTGGATGTAGTCTGCGGTAAAATGTTGTTTCACCAGATTTGTCTAATTGATTTGAAATCCTTGTTGTTTGCTTTTTTTATGAAGAAAGAATATTTCATAGGTGTGTACAGCTTCATGTAGTTTTGCAAATGGCAGAGTGAGCTTTACTAACCTTTGGGAGTACCATATTTACTGTAATAATCTTGTTTCGAAATATAATGGATATTGCCATGTAATTGAAAATGGGCATAACATTTTGGAGATAGGATTCTTCATTGTCTTTGCATATAGAATTTTAAAAAAATATACAAATGACTCCAACAGAAGATGAGCCTTACAACGAAACCCTTGCCAGCTCTAGGAGTAACTCAACAAGTAACTCGACCAGTGACTCTGTAGACCCTGTCAGTAACTTGACGAGCGATACTATTGGCGAACTATTGTATTCCATTGACACTGTAAAAGATGTTGGTCCGCCTAATTCAACATTGGAGGTTGAGGAGGGGGATTGGTTACTTGGCAACCTGACAACGGTTGCTATGCTGACTTATGACTCCAATGTCGATGGTGAGGTTGTATAGGGCTGCACTGAATGGTTATTTGTTGCTCACCAAACAGTAGATGTTGTACCGGCATTTGTTAATCAAGTTGTTCAAAGGTTTATTTTGGTGCTAACATGTCACAATTCAGTTTTCGTTGTCATCTGTTATGTTAGCGTTTTATTTAGTGGTTTCTTTATTATGTAATTTTGAATTATAATAATTTTGCATGCATGTTTATTCCTGTGCATTTTCAGAGTCAATATTTACTGATAATATGTCAGTTATCTGTTTGGCATGTTTCAGTACTGTTTTGTTAAGAGTTTATAAAATTGCTTCTGGTAATATGAACACAAGAAGATTTTTTCCAACACATAAGTGCATTTAAACATTTTAATATGCAGATAAAATGTAGTGATAATTTCAGTTCTTGTTTTTAAATTTAATAGGTTGTGAAAAACGTTAAAAAGAAACTGTTGATTTTTACACAATCCTATATGTCAACAGTTTTTGTGTATGTTCCATTAAGGTATTGCTTAGAATGTTCATGAATGTAAAAGAATGTTAAAGAAATGTTTGGTAGTGGATGTATTCTACAGTTCTATAGAACACCTACCTTATTCAAATGATGGGGAACTTCATTAAGAGCATCTAGGCTTGTGATGTCAAGTGTATGTTTTAAAAGTATGATAAGGGAATATCAGAAAGTATTAATTACTGCCAGCATATGTGAGTATAACAATTAAACGATAGTACACCAAGTTAAAGAAATATTGACTGACGATTAAACATCTGTAAGAAAATTTGAGAGCACAGTAACTAATGATCAAACAGAAGTGAGAACATTTTAAAGGCACAGTAACTGATTACCAAACATCTGTAAGAACATTTAAAGGCACAGTAACTGATTACCAAACATCTGTAAGAACATTTAAAGGCACAGTAACTGATTACCAAACATCTGTAAGAACATTTAAAAACACAGTAACTGATTACCAAACATCTGTAAGAACATTTAAAGACACAGTAACTGATTACCAAACATCTGTAAGAACATTTAAAGACACAGTAACTGATTACCAAACATCTGTAAGAACATTTAAAGACACAGTAACTGATTACCAAACATCTGTAAGAACATTTAAAGACACAGTAACTGATTACCAAACATCTGTAAGAACATTTAAAGACACAGTAACTGATTACCAAACATCTGTAAGAACATTTAAAGGCATAGTAACTGATTACCAAACATCTGTAAGAACATTTAAAGGCACAGATACTGATTACCAAACATCTGTAAGAACATTTAAAGGCACAGTAGATGATGATTAAACAACAGTTACAAAATTTAAAGGCACATGTACAGTACAGGCACCGTGTACTTAAACAAAAACGCCTGTCCGCGGTGTTCACTTTTCCTGACGGGTGACATTCGCGGGGGGCGGACACGCTACTGACCGCGGTGTTCGTTGAACACCGGAAATCGCCGCGATTGCACGCTATCGTTAACGGGAACACCCGTGTTCACCGCGATGCTGCACAGCCACCGTAAACACCTGTCTGCGAGAGTCATTCACGCGTTTTAAATGTAAATGTACAAAAGAAAATAATATACTACATGTAGATATTACATGTATGTGCACATGTATGCGTACTTAAATTCGGACAGTACCTAAAGTCGAAAACGTAAATAAAGGGTTTAGATGATCCATACTATTGACTCTTATGGTGTTAATCAATGCAATTGCCCTTTTTAACAACAAATACAGTGTTTTTAAGAAATCAAGAGAGTATTAAATCAATTATTTACTTTTGTCCAACTTTAAGTACTGTCCGAATACGTATTGTTACGACACTTGTGTGCAGTCAGTATACAAATTACAATACAATAATTGTTTCAATAATGAAGGAACTGACACAGCGTTACAGTAACGATACAGCGTAAATTATATTTTATTAAGAGGAAATGTCAATGCCAAATAATTCGCGAGATACCCTGTTACTTTAGTTGAATTTCACAACAAAACTTTTAATGGAAATTAAATGATCTCAATGTTTTATACCCGCTACAAATTTTTTATTTACAAAAAAATAAACCCATGCCAATTTTCGCGCGTTTTTTATCTGGACAAAGAAATTAATTTATTTTATGTAGAATTTGTAACCTAAAATAGCTGTACACGACGCGTGCAAACCGTGTCAGGTGATTTACACATGTCGCAATACAACGGTCCTGATTGGGAGCTTATTTCATCATATCTTTAAATAGAATAAAATGCTGAAATCCATTTGACACATTCGAAAATTTCAAACGTTTGTGTTTATGACTCTTAATGTCTATATAACCCACACATAATTTGATTTTAAAAATGGTAATCAGGCAAATATAGGATTGTCGAGTAATGGATAAAGATGTGAAAAGTAGCATGTATGCAATTGAGACGGTTGACACGTATGTATCTGGGAATCCAGAGACTCGAGGTAATATGATAACTACAATAAGTTATGAGTTCTCCATGGCTTCAAACTGTTAATTGAATAATCAAACACTTAATTAACACTCTTCCAGGTGCGGTATCCTACAGCTAGGTGCGGTATTCTACAGCTAGGTGCGGTATCCTACAGCTAGGTGCGAACGCGGTTTTGCTTTATACGCGGCGTTTAAAAAGACAGAAAACACTGTCATGGGCATCATCCATGGGTGTGAAAAACATTATTCATTATCACTTTTAAATGAAAGGGATCAAAACAATACGTTTATGTTCAATTATTTTATTTTAAGCGAACACGATGAACAGAGCGGTAGATATTATGGGTCCGCGGTGATTCGCGGTGTTCGCCTTATGGCAAACGGCCCCCGCGACATTTGATCTGAACACCCATCGCAGGGTTCATATTAGTAAGCGAACACAGTGAGATGAACACCGCGGTGAGTGGCGTTTGTTTAAGTACACAGTGCCTGTACTGTAAATGAGATCAAACTTCTGTAAGAAACTTTAAAGGCACAGTCACTGATGAGCAGGCATCTGTAAGACTATTTAAAGGTAGTTAAGGTTCAGTAACTGGTGATCAAATATCTGTAAGAAAATTTATGATGAACAGATTTCTCCATTTAGGAGACCCCAGGTTCCCATATGGTGAGTAAAATATCTCCGTCATTGATTTATATGTGTTCCATTTAATAGTAGACCTGCTAGCCCTTGCTACCATTAGTTGAATGTTTAACAGGAAAGGTCACTCCAATTCCTAATGGGAAATATGCTGGGTGATTTACGGAGTTATGGTCCTTGATCCTCATTTCAGTTGCCTTACTAACACGGTTACTTATTAAATCATAATCATTAAGCATACTTGCTTAACACATGTCACCAAACATTTTATAAGATTCATGGATATTTTCTAGGGTTAATGCTTTTGGTGTCGTTTTTTCAGGTCTTGTCTTTTCTGGGTTTGGTTTTTGTCAGCAGCAAATATTGTTATCTAGCATGTAGGCAGGGTATTGCAAAGCCGTTCACTAGGTTAACCAATATGTATTATTTCAATTCACATTCACAAAAAATGTACTGGTCCAATTCATGTGGAAAGCTTGTGTAAACTCGGTTTTAATTTAAATAATGTGTTTAACGTATGATTAACTTGTAAAAACGTCTCTCATTGAAGAGTTGTTATGACTGTTGTGAACACAAGCATTAAATGTTTAAATTTCTGAACTTTGCATTTGATTATTATCCCCAGCCAACGGCGGAGGTATATCAAATTTGCTTTGTCGATCAGTCCATCCATCTGCTGTCACAAAACATTTTAGGGCTAAATCTCAGGAACTATATAATATAATGACATGAAACTTCATAGGTGTATACATTGTAGATATCAATGAGGAGAAGTGCCATGCTTAAGAACAGTAACCCTTCACTTTCTTAAATAAGAGTTATTGCCTGTTGTTGTTTTTGTACTTTTCAGGGCTATTTCTCAGATACGATACAACATTTCATCATAAAACTTCATAGGTGTGTAGAAATCAATGGTAAAAAGTGCAATACATAAGAACCATAACCCTGCAATTTCTTAGCTTAGAGTTATTGCCCTTTGTTGTTTTTGTATGATAAAACTTTTCAGGGCTATATCTCAGATACACTTTAAGATTGCTACATGAAACTTCACGGATGTGTAGATATCAATTAGGAGGATTGCAATTTATAAAAACAATGACCCTACACTTAATTATTACCTATTAATTATTACCCTACACCTAATGATTATTCTGTATATGAACGGATTTGCACTGATCCATAAACAAAGCTTATTTGGTGGGGGATATCAATTTAACTAAGTTGCTTGTTTCACTATTTATTTATTTTATACTCCACATTGAAAGTTGTTTTCAAAATGTAGTTTATGTACATTGCTTTATTTAGATGTTAATGACTTACTCCCACTATGTGGTGACATTTTGGAAATGTTACTACCTGTACACTAATTTATAAAATACTTCTTATAAGCATGAATGAGAATGATGATGAATATTACTGGTGTTTTCAATTGAGTAGGAATAAGTAGGCCAAAATCCTGTGTGGGTTGAAGTGGTCAATATCCTCTAGTGTCAACATTGTAGCAATATCCTTCTTATCTAGAGCGCAAGATGATACAAGTATGTAGCAAGATTCTAACTGGTCAACCAGTCAGCAGCGAATGAGTATAAAGTAGAAACCAATCAGTGGAAATCATTCAGGATCAAGTTATTATAAACCACTCAGCAATGATTGAGTATAAAGTAGAAACCACTCAGGAGTGATTATTATAAACAATGCAGCAGGGATTGTGTATAAAGTACAAACCATTCAGGAATGATTAATTATAGACAAGTCATCCCTGATTGACCAAATTCCAGTAAAAAAAGAATGAGTCTAAACCAGTCAAAAAGGATTGACTACACATCAGTCAACATTGATAAAAAAATTTTATGCCCCCGGATCGAAAGATCGGGGGCATATTGTTTTTGGTCTGTCTGTCTGTCATTCATTCATTCATTCATTGTATGTGTGTGTCCCAATACTATAACCTTCGTTAAAGTTTTGCAATAACTTTTGCATTATTGAAGATAGCAACTTGATATTTGGCATGCATGTGTATCTCATGGAACTGCACATTTTGAGTCGTGAAAGGTCAAGGTCATCCTTCAAGGTCAAAGGTCAAATATATGGCTTCAAAGCGGCACAAATTGGGGGGGATTGTGTTTCTGACAAACACATCTTTTGTTTTTCATAATTTAATGCATGAAAAAAAAGGTAAAATATTGTGAGAGAAACACAACTCCATTCATGCAAAAGGGCCTTGGTAGCTAAGCAGTACTAAACCTAATTGTGTGTCTATTTTCATAAAAAAAAACATAAACTACGAAAATTGCCCTTTAATTTTATTGAAAAAAATGAGTTCTATGGGTATGATATAAATAGCATCACACTCTATCTATCTGATTATTTAAGTTCCATTTTTGATTTTGTCGTCGCTAAAGACGTATGTTAATTTTGTTCAAGTCATTTCAAACTGAAGAAATATCCTGTTCGGAGTTGCCTGGATACCATTATAACATTAATATTAGAGTTTTATTGTAACATGCATGGTTGTGTCCCTGTAACTTTCAGCATCCTACTTTGAATGCATGATGATCTGCTTACTTGATTGATTTGCATGAGCAGATAGACAAATTATCAAGTAGTATTTTAGTTAGGTTGTTTCCCATAGCTAACAAGATGCTTTTCTCCCATACTTCATTAATATGACAATAATAATAATGTGACATCCCCCAATACTTGATTTTTGGCATTTAAATTGAGGAATTGGGTTGTGGCAGTTTAATTGATGTTGAAAGGTACAGCAGTTGTTGTCAAGCACCTCCTATAGCATAGGGAATAAAGTGTTATTTACAGTTAAAGATCAGAAAATTAATAATGTTTTATATTCAATACTGTAATTATGAATGTTTTAATATGCACTTAAAACTTGAATAATATTATCATAGTGGACATTTTAAGTGGACATTCTTAAAAGTAAATATGAGAGCAGTCTCCGTTTGGTGCACTATGACTTTTATTGAATGCAGCATGCAGCCAAAGTGAGAACACATGTATCCTTAGTTGTGTGAAACTTAGCCCAATTTATTGTTATTTTTTAGCAACATAATACAGTACATTTTATTTTCAGCTTAATATATGGAATACATTACATTACACATGTATATTTTTTAATTATGTTGTTTTATTTTTACGGTTTAAACAAAAGGTATTCTTAATATATATAATAAAATTAAAAGGATAACGTTTATTAAGGTGACATCCATTTTCCACACAAACTTTTCAATGGTATTTCGCAATTTAAAAAAAACTTAAGTGCACATAAGTTTGTTATTGTTTTCGTTATTTCAGTGCATTTTTGTTTAAAAAATGTTGAATATATATATGTTTATATTTTTTATTTTTTTGTTTCAAATTTCCATATTTATTAACCAGGTTTTCCGAAGGAAAAAACTGGTTATTAGATTGGCGAATGTGGGCGGGCTGGCTGGCGGGCGGGCGGAACAAGCTTGTCCGGGCCATAACTTTGTCGTTCATTGTGAGATTTTAAAATCATTTGGCACATTTGTTAACCATCATTAGACGGTGTGTCGCGCGAAAAAATTACGTCAATATCTCCAAGATCAAGGTCACACTATGAGTTCAAAGGTAAAAAATAGCCATAAATGAGCTTGTCTGGGCTATAACTATGTCATTCATTATGAGATTTTAAAATCATTTGGCACATTTGTTCACCATCATGGGACAGTGTGTCGCACGATAGAATCACGTCAATATCTCCAATGTCAAGGTCGCCACTACTAAAAATAGATTTATTTTAAAAAAAACTTACAAAGGGGGTTAATTTTGTTTGTTCATTTTAAAAGTTCAGTTTGAGTTGTCTCCCTTTATCAGATTTTTTTTTCACAATGAAAACCTGGTTTTGTGACAATTTTGTCCCTTGTTTATAGATGTAATGTTGAGACTCCAAATACTGTAAACATAAGTGTTGTCGTATAATTTGGGAAAAATCAATATTATATAAAAAACATATCAACGATGATTCATTCAATCATATATCATGGATGAAATGTTTAAATTGGGTAATAAATTCCCATTATTAATGTTAAATCAATAATAAAGATATTAGCTGCTCTATGGAAAAAGGGACTTAAAGCATGTGTGTAAAATGTTTCCCCTTATTGGCCTGCGCAGTCTGTACAGGCTTATCAGAGACGACACTTTCAACTTTTGGTATTTTCTTGTTTTTAGGACGTCTCTTTTCTAAGGTAAATCCATTTTAGGCAGAAAGTGCCCTACCAGATAAGCCAGTACAGATCACACAGGCTATTCTGAACTGACACCTTACGCACCTGTTTTAAGCCCAGTTTTCTTAAAATGAGGCTCAATATATAAAACTATATTTTAGAAATATATTTTACTGTTGATTACCCAATATTTCTGGAATCTGAGCAGTATGTTGGTGTATTCCAGATGTGCCCAGCCCCCCTGGTGTAGTCATGGTAACGGACATCAAGTCGCGGGAGTGCGTGCTCAGCTGGAATAGTAGCCTTAGGGACAACAACAGTCCCATCACAAACTATATCATCAAGATCAAACGGTGAGATCTGACTGACCTCATTGGAGCATTTTATGTTAGGGGTAGCTTTGAGATCTGTAAATATTGTTGCTTGTTCCACAATTGTCAAGTACACCATCAAGATCAAACGGTGAGATTTGACTGACCTCATTGCAGAATTTTTGATAGGGGTAGCTTTGAGATCTGTAAATATTGTTGCTTGTTGCACAATTGTTAAGTACAACATCAAGATGAACGGTGAGATTTGACTGACCTCATAGCAGTATTTTATGATAGGGGTAGCTTTGAGATCTGTAAATATTGTTGCTTGTTCCACAATTGTTAAGTACATCATCAAGATGAACGGTGAGATTTGACTGACCTCATAGCAGTATTTTATGATAGGCATAGCTTTGAGATCTGTAATGTTGTTACTTATTGAACAAGTGCAGATATGTCGATTGTGCTAAAATTGGGAATGTTTACAAATGTCTTGATATCTGTATCTGTGCTAGCACTTAGTTAATTATTTAGTATCTGCATTTGTATGAAAAAAACACATATTTCTTGTATTTTAGCATATTTTAACCTACTTATGTATTTCAAAGAAATAGAAATAGGTAATTGGCTTCTGCAGGAGTCTCCAGCTCGTAATGTACCTAATGTGTAATAAATTGGCTTGCTTTGTAAACAGATTATCAACCCATGGTGCTCTTGTACCACAGTTTCCTTGACTGGGCTGTAAAACAAACAATATGTCACAATCTTGAACACTGTAACATAAGATATGTATTAGAAGACTTTAGCATAAGATATGTATGAGAATACTTTAGCATAAGATATGTATTAGTATACTTTAGCATAAGATATGCATTAGAAGACTTTAAGCATAAGATATGTGTTAGAAGACTTTAAGCATGTGTCAGAAGACTTTAGCATAAGATATGTGTTAGAAGACTTTAAGCATAAGATATGCATTAGAAGACTTAAGCATAAGATATGCATTAGAAGACTTAAGCATAAGATATGCATTAGAAGACTTTAAGCATATGTGTCAGAAGACTTAAGCATAAGATATGCATTAGAAGACTTTAGCATAAGATATGCATTAGAAGACTTAAGCATAAGATATGCATTAGAAGACTTTAGCATAAGATATGCATTAGAAGACTTTAGCATAAGATATGCATTAGAAGACTTAAGCATAAGATATGCATTAGAAGACTTAAGCATAAGATATGCATTAGAAGACTTACAATTTCAGTATGACTGATAATGACTGGAGCAAGAGCCGTGTCCTGCTGGTTAACAGTAACACAACGAGCATAGTTGTACGAGAGCTGACTCCCTTCACCTACTACCAGATACACGTGATTGCCAAGAACGCCCTCGGCAACAGCGCCCCTAGTCAACCCAGCAGTATTTTCATGACCACATCTGAGGGTAGGGAATTTATCTGACTTGCACCATATACTTCTTATTCCCTGCCTAAGGCGAAGGAATATAGTTTTTGCGTTGTCCATCATGACAGTTTTTCCGTCTGTCTGTCACAAACTTTATAGGGCTATATCTCAGGAACTATGTCACATTTCAAAATAAAACTTCAATTTGTACAGATGTTAATGAGGGAGAGCTTGTTTTGGTCTCATCAGTATGTACTGTAAACTCATATGCTAAAATTGTAACTGGACATTGGATATAGACGAGATTGTTAACCAGGTTTTCCGAAGGAAAAAACTGGTTATTTGATTGGCGAATGCGGGCGGGCTGGCTGGCTGGCTGGCTGGCTGGCGGGCTGGCTGGCGGGCTGGCGGAATAAGCTTGTCCGGGCCATAACTATGTCGTTCATTGTCAGATTTTAAAATCATTTGGCACATTTGTTCACCATCATGGGACGGTGTGTCCCACGAAAGAATCACGTCAATATCTCCAATGTCAAGGTCGCCATGACTAAAAATAGATTTAAAAAAAAAAAAAAATACAAAGGGGGTTAATTTTTTTGGTCATTTCAAAAGTTCAGTTTGAGTTTTCTCCCTTTATCAGATTTTTTTTTCACAATGAAAACCTGGTTTTGTGACAATTTTGTCCCTTGTTTTACTCTTAAATTGTGCCTTTGAGTAAGACATTTGTAAGAACTTGGCTTTTCTGGAACATATTGTTAATATAGGGATTTAGTTTAATTGGAATAGGAATGCCAGGGTTGGAACTCGTCCATGTTCCATTTTTATGTCTCGCCCTTCAAAAAAATTCTCACACATTTTTTGTTCCTTTTTCACTTGTCATGTTTTTTTTAATAACAGACACTCTTATGATGATTGTGTTGATCAACATGCAGTATTACTTAATATTAATATCAAATCATTTGTAATAAAGATTATACAGCATGGAATATATGGTGAATGGATGATTTTATATATGTGGAAACAGCACGTTGAGTCACAGTGTCACAAAGCTTACATCAGCCCACATCACCCTTTTCAGTTCCGCCTTTCATTTTGAGTCTGGCTAAATCCCTAGTTTATACTTTTCTTATATTTTCATTTGTGGTTGCAAAGTATTTTAATCAAGATTGATTTTTCTTACCAAGAATATTTTTCTCATAGAAAAAAACCTTAAAAATGTAATGAGCAATTTCAATACGTTCAAAAGCCTTTTCAAGCTTATATAACAGGGATAAATCTTCTGTTATAATTATTTTTTTTATCATCCATACATTTGAGCCGCCTTTTGGGAAAACAGGGCTTAATGCATGTAGGTGAAGTGTCTTCAAGATTAGCCGATGCAGTTCCTCTTTTATTGAGATTTTTGTTTGAGGGATTTCTTCAGTAAATGAAAACCAAATTTAGGCAGAAAGTGTCTTCCCTGATTAGCCTATGCAGACTGCACAAGCTTTTATGAGATGACACTTAATGCACATGCATTAGGCCCTGTTTTCCCATGAGGAGGCTCATAATTATTGATTGTTATTGAGACAATAAAGAGGCAAATTACAATTAATAGCCCCTGGACAAGCGCCACAGAACTTCAGGGCTTCAAGTCCAACAAGCAACACCATCCAGTTGTCATGGCAACCCATAGCAGAAGACAGCCTGAACGGGAACCCAGAGGGCTATGTTATACAGTACAGGAGGTTGACGGATATGGAATTGCGGGCTGTCACCATTCCAGATCCAAAGACTATGGTTTGTTATTTGTTTGGATTTTTGCCGTTAGAGTTTCAGGATTCCTTACCTCTAAGTTGTAGTTTGTTGAAGATTTTTCATTGGTTCAATTATTTGTTTATTGTGTATTGAAGTGTATATGAGTTGTGGGTAGTTTTTATGCCCCCGTTGGGTGGCATATAGCAGTTGAACTGTCCGTCAGTCAGTCTGTGCTTCTGTCCGAAAACTTTAACATTGGCCATAACTTTTGCAATATTGAAGATTGCAGCTTGATATTTGGCATGCATGTGTATCTCATGGAGCTGCACATTTTGAGTGGTGAAAGGTCAAAGTCAATGTCATCCTTGAAGTTCAAAGGTCAAATATATGGCTTCAAAGCGGCGCAGTAGGGGGCATTGTGTTTCTGACGAACACATCTCTTGTTTATATGTCAGAAGCTTTTGGCAAGCGGGATGTAGCAGTTCATAAACAGGAAAAGAAACACTAACATTTTCGTCTTTAATTAAATGCATTCATTATTCAAGTTTTAATTTTATGTGAACTGTTATCTGTTGTTGGTAATGAGATTCTTGTTTAAAATTGGCTATGAAATAAAATCCCTTTTGCTTAAGTTATAGATGAACTTGCTTTGCATGTTCTTTATTAGTGAAGCAAATCTCCCTGAATGACCAGATCCAGGCAGCATGAACATCTGCAATCTTGATCTGTTTGTGCTTGTGACTGACCTAAACATTCTTTTTCATGCTCTCGGTAGGGTCTGTCAGTCTGTTCATCCGAACGATATCTGTTTTCGGAGTGTTTTTAGATGGGCGCTTTAGCGCCCGTCTAAAGTGCTTAGTGTGAAATTCAGATCGATACAGCCTAGGTATGATTAACCCAATACCAACTTGCGTATCCGCGCAAGAAAGAGTTGTATAATTTATGCAAGAGGTTTGAGTTCTCCAATTATGTGTATTCACAAATGGAAACATTATATTAATATAGTGTTACATTCAATATTTTCGAACGGTGTTTTATAGAAAAGAATCAATAAACAATGATCGTATTGTACGTGTCGCGGAGGAAATTGTTTATGAATGATTAAAATAGTT